>NC_056726.1:1678703910-1678736410 GCF_019279795.1 Protopterus annectens
AAGAAGGAAACAAGATTCAAGCTGCTATTGCTTGTTAACCCATGGTTTATTAAGTAAAAACAAAAGATGAGCACTTTCACTCTTGTCAGAGCTTCATCAGATCTAAGTTATACCATACATGTACGTAACAAGTAATATATACTTTTCAATTTACCATAAAAAAGCCATGCAAATTACAGTGAAGGCAGTAATGCGAGACCACATAAATATATCACATTTAGAGACAGTGGCTGGAACAGTGGTACATACTTTGTATTTTTATTGTGACTGATGCTGTATACTCTATGTACGTATAAAACCACCGTGTATCTGTTAGTCATTGTGATGTGTATAGTGCCAAATAATGTAAACATCTAGTCTTGAATGTTATATTACTATAGTAAATAATAAACAGATGGCAGTGGGATTCACTTCTGTGTGAGTTACTGTATTGCTAGAGCGGAGGAGTACGGTGGGCATCTGAATTCAGAAAACAATTATGCCGCTCAGGGCAGAGGTGTAATTATAGCATAGCAACTAATTTTGAGTCTAGGAAGTATTTGAAAAAAAAAAAGACAATTACACTTGGGTGATACCAAGACAAGCTAAAAGAAAAAAACAACTGGGAAAATGTGTGTGTGTGTGTATTAGTATTTTATACTTCAAGGTATGTATATTGCACTTTTCAGTATCAAATGAAAACTTACACAGTGTCAGGATATTTCTCACTGCTACCTGGTACCTAAGAAAAACTGCTTTACAGATGGTTATACTTATTTATCAGCAAATATGATATTCATGCATTGCTTCACCTTTTTTGTAAATATTTTTTTATGAAAGGCTTTTTTGTTTAATAAAGAATGATACAATATCATTGTAAATATCTCAGGCATTGTCCATGCAATAACATGGTGGAACAGCATTTCACAGAACAGCTCAGCACAAAGGTCAGGAATATCTGAAATTCAGATCTCAATAGACAAGCAAGTGTGATTTTTTTTTATATCAAATTATGAATATGTGGCATATTAATGTTCATGCTAATAAAATAACCCATATAGAGTATATATATGGTATTTCATGTTGTCAAATGAAAGCTTGCATAATACTGCAAAAGTTGCCACTGATACCTACTGTCTGCCTGCTGCTAATTTGTACAAATGTATATATGTTAAGTATTAAAATGTGTATATATGTATAAATATCACATTTCTGTAAATATCTTAGGCAACAGCCACCTGGATACATTGTTGAACAGCATTTCACATGCCCATTCTCCACAAAGGTCAGGAATGGCTCCCCAGACAAATAAGGGACTTGGTACCACAGAAAATGCAAGTTATATAATATATTAATAATGATATTAATAACTTGAACCTGTATATGTGTATATGTTACACCATGGTATCAAATGGAAAGCATAAGCAATGTTGCACAAACTTTGCACTGATCATTTATGTCTAATTACCATTGCTTTGCATATATCTGCATGTATTTGTCTGTTAAATATGTAAGTATGCATACAAATCATAACTATGCAGATATCTCATATATGGAGTGAATACAAAACCGATTTGCAGCAAAGTGAAAATCATACGTGCATGGAGAAAAGTCACACTAATCACTGGGGATCTATCTGCTATGGTTACAGAGATACTAATAGTTGTTTGATTGATTATAATGATAGAATTTACAAGTTATCAAATTACTTGTTAATTATATAACCATCTTTATGTCTGGCTGATATCTAGCATCACCATTATGAACAGGAGTTTGTGCTGAAGAACATTTGTACTTTAACTTTTTTGCAACTCTTATAGGTTTTGAGATATGCAATTTGTTTTCAGGTAGGTTGCAAAATTGTATTCTCAAGAATTTAGCTCAGGCAAAAGTTTTCCAGATAGGAAATCTATAGGTATCAGGAGGTGTGAAATTACACTCGAACTATGCGTTAATGAGTTAAACATATTAGGAAATACACTTTGAAAATTTTACCTGTAAACATACCATTGCACAGCAACATAATGACAGATAGTTAGCATTAGAAAAGCACTATCAGCTAGCTGGTCCTATTCTTATAAGTAACTGAAAATAACTTTACTCTGTCTACCTATGAATTCTAACACCATTAGCAGTTGCAGGTAACTGACAGACAAAATATATAGACATGAGTTCACTGAGTCTGGACTGCAGGCGGTTTCTATTTCTCTTCTCATCTACAGCCCACAGTAATGCTAGTTCGCTGGGTCCAATTCATAAGTCTACTTAATGCATTTATCAAAAAGCAAAGATTAACCAAGCTGTACTGACAAACTCAACTTTTAGGGAGTCAAATCACTTGAAAAACTCTCAGAAATGTGCCCTGGAATTGGAAACTATTCTGTTTGCATTGTGTTTTCAGACAAATCTCCACTTGCAGCTTTTGGCAAAGGAGTACTGGATCTTTAATTCCTACCAAGTAAAAAGAATAAACCCATATAACATTCCCCAAAGCAAAGTTTATTAGATAACTAAAAAACTGCCAAAACATGTAAGTTCATTGCCCGCTCTAAATTTTCCATATATATTTTCTTTGTCTTTCCCTTATAGCCTGTGTCATGTGTAGAAAGAGTTTGTATTGGTCATTTGACTTGCCTATTTAATAAAGCAAATAAATAAAAGTTCCATAGGTTCATAGGTAGGTACTAGGCTATCTTCCCGAAGGCATTTATAAGCCTAGCCAGAATGTGTTGGCTTTCTCCGCCCCCTTAGATTAGTTCCCTGTGCCTCTGTCCAGCAGAGCCACTGAAGTAATCCTTGGGGTAAACTTTCTGTTTCCCATCCACTCGTCAAGGTTTCTCTTGAAGAGTGTTAGCAAGGAGCTCTGCCTAATGTAGACTGGAATCTTGTTCCAAAGCATGGGAAGTCTCTGTGACAGGAATCTATCCGTCCAGCATGTCCAATTTATTGTTGTGGTGAGGTTTAGATCCCCAGAGCATGTGGCTCGAGGGGATAAGTTTTTCTTTAGGTGGAGCATGTCGATCACTTCTGGCTTGGACATGGCCTTGTATGTCAGGCAGAGATCACCTCTGAGTAAGCGGTATGCAACCGAGTACAGCTGGAGTTTCTTCAGTCAAGCTGCATAGGGCATCTGTTTGAGGCCAGTGATCCTCTTGGTGAGGTACTTCTGTGGTCTTTCCAGCTGTTGCAGGTGTCTTGTAAGATACATCCCAAATGGGGTGTTGTACTCTATGATGGGTCTGATGAGCAATGAGTAGAGGGGCACAATGACCTCTTTTGATCTGGATGCGAACGCTTTTGTGATAAGGTGTGCCATGTAGAAGGATTTTCTAACCACTTTGGCAATGTGATTATCAAAGGAGAGTTTACTATCTACTTGGGTCCCCAGATTCCTTATTACATCTTCCATATTTAGGGGACTGCCACCTATGTGGTAGTTTGTGGGTACTTTGTTTTTTCCAAAGGGGATGACTATGCACTTTTTGGCATTTAGCTTGAGGCCATGATTTTGACACCAGGTGTCCGTCTCAGTGAGACCCTTTTGCAGAATGTCTGTGTCAGCTGGAGAGTCAATTATAGCCCATAGTTTGCAGTCATCTGCGAACTTGGTCAGCCATAGTCCTCCTGTGCTTGCCTGTACCTCTGAGAAGTATTTCCCGAACAGGAGGGGTCCTAGGACTGAGCCCTGGGGAACGCCACTTGTAACTGGTTTAGAGTCATACCTAGCTCTCACAACTCTTACCATGTGGGTTCTGTCTGTGAGCCAGTTGGCAACCCATCTTGTGACGTAGGGGTTTATGTTCAGGCTGGTGAGCTTGTCTATAATACCAAAATGGGGAATGGTGTCAAAGGCCTTTGCGAGGTCTAGGTAGGCTGTGTGTACCAGTTTTCCCTTGTCTATAGCCTTGGTAACTGTCTCAAAGAAGTCCACTAGGTTTAGGAGGCATGATCTGCCCTTAACAAAGCCAAACTGGGTAGGGTCCAGTGTTTGGAGGTTCCCAATGTCTCTGTTAATGAGTTCCATGATGATGTGCTCCATAGCCTTGCAGACCAAGCTAGTCAGGCTTATAGAGTGATAGTTCCCAAGGTCTGTTGTGGCTCCACCTTTGTGGAGTGGAATAACCGTTGTTGTGCACCACTCTATGGGTACATACCCTGTGGAGAGGCTGAGTTTAAACAGTGTGTTTAGGTGAGGGGTTAGTTCATTTTTGAGCTCGTGTAGGATGCAGCCGGGGACTTTGTCCGGTCCCATTGATGCTGTGTTTTTGGCTTTGGAGAGGGCTGTTTTAACCTGAGGGTCTGTGATTTCAGGAGCTCTACATTCTTCTGATATGGTAATGGGCCCTTTTGGGGGTGAGAGGGGGGTGAGGTTTGTACTGAACTTGTCTGCCAGACTGTTGGCTATATTAGTCGGTTCAGTGTATTTTGTACCATTCTACACAAACTCTGAGCAGATCTGAGCATTGCCACTTAGATTCTTGACATAGCTAAAGAATGCCTTGTGATTATCTTTGGAGTCCTTGGCAATGTTTCTTTCGAAGCTCGCCTTGGATGATTTTATGAGGGATCGTAGTTTCTTGCTGATACTGATCAGGGATATCTTCCCTTCTTGGGACTTTACTCTTTTCTGTACTAGTTGCCTGCTTCTATTATATAGCTTGTTTATGGCAGGAGTCCACCAGACTGGTTTCCTTTTCTTGGAGGAGTGAGTCTTGGTTTTGCTTGGGATAGCACGATCCATGCATTCTTGTAGGTGTTCGTAGAATGCATTAGTAAAGGATTTTGCAGCTTGGACAATGCTATCCTTTAGCATGGGAGCTTTGAAACTTTCCACCTCGGTCTTAAGTAACGTGAAGTTTGCTTTTGAAAAGTTTTTCATGGTGGTTTCCTTGTCCGGGGGTAGGGGCGGAATGTGGATATCCAAAGTGATTTGTTTATGGTCAGATCTAACCAGTGAGGGGTTGACCTCCAGTGTGGAGCACCGGTCGCCCATGTTGGTGATGACCAGGTCCAATATGTTGTCACCTCTGGTGGGAGTGTTGACCAGTTGATCCAGGGCATTTGAGTTTATATATTCTAGGAAATGTTGGGCAAGGGAGTTAGTACTTGAATAGTTCTCCCAATTAATGTTTGGGTAATTGAAATCACCCAATATTAGGGTGTTTGGTAGGACCTTTATATTTCACAGGACGATGGACCCACAAACGATCTCCAAACAGGGTAAAATAGCAAGTAATAACACTTTAATAGAACATCCACAAATGGGCTCCACTGGAAATAATATCTGTTAAGCGCTTTCACCCAGTCCAAATACCAGGCTTCATCAGAACCATGAATATTGTGTTCCAACAGCTTAAATAACAAATATACATCATGTGACTACCCCCCCTCCCACCAATATATTTAAAATGTTGTACATACATAATCATTAATAATACATAAATAGTTTAATACATTCACTCATTAAAGATTCTGTAAAATCCCAACAGCTGAAACTCATAAATACATTTAAAGAAAAAACAGTTTATAATATAGCAGCCCTTAACTTTAAGACGCTGCTAATATTGATATTGTTATTGATCCCTGGAGCTATCCCTGCATCTAATCTCAGTTGCCAAAGTAACTCTTTATATTTGCTATTTAAGCTGTTGGAACACAATATTCATGGTTCTGATGAAGCCTGGTATTTGGACTGGGTGAAAGCACTTAACAGATATTGTTTCCAGTGGAGTCCAATTGTGGATGTTCTATTAAAGTGTTATTACTTGCTATTTTACCCTGTTTGGAGATCGTTTGTGGATCCACCGTCCTGTGAGCTGTGGTGTTTTACTTAGGACCTTTATATTTCCCAGTGCTTCCAGAAATGCAGAATGGAGGTTCTGGGACATGGTGGGTGATCTGTAGCAAGCTACAATTTGAATTGCAGTTTTGCCCGTTGTTAGTTGCATGTGGATGATCTCTGAAGCATCGTGCTGTGCCACTAACCTGGAGGTGTGGCTATCCTTGATGAATATGGATACACCCCCACCTTTTGTATTTCGATCTGGGTTCTATGGCCTAAATGTATGGTATGAGTTGTAGCCTGGTAGTGCTGGGATGCTCTCTGGAGCCTTAAACCAGATTTCTTTTACTGCACATATATCGATTTTCTCCATACTGAGGAGTGCCTCAAGTGCGTGCATTTTGAGGTTTAAACTTCTGGCATTGAGTAGCATCTCCCTCAGTTTTGTATTACTTGTGCTATTTATAGTGGTGGGTTTGTCTTTTGAGCCTTGCCTAAAAAAGGCACTGTGGGGGGGGGGGGGGGCAAGAGCCTTGGCCAGTATTTGAAAGCCTAAGGGTGACAGGTGCATACCGTCTTTAGCGAAGCAGCATGGCTTGTCAAGCATATCATCCCAGGCGGACAGACACTGGATCCCCTTTGAATGACACCAGAAACTTAACCAATTGTTGAAATTTTTTTCTTTATACTGTGGTATTATTCTTGGTGAGGGCAGGATGCTACTCAGGGTTATACCGGCCTGGGCTACAAGATCAGAGAGCTCTTCCATGTCTCTTTTCATGTAGTCCAGGGAGGTACGGCTTAGGTCATTCACACCAACATGGACAATGACAGAGTCGTATTTGTACTCATTCTGGAATGAACTGAGTGCTTGTGTTATGTAGTGGATCCTGGCACCCGACAGGCAGCTAACAGTAACCTTCTCCTTATTCAGCCTAGTGAGTGGGATGTCAGTGTGCCTGACTATAGAGTCACATATTACTAGTATGTTGGGTATGTTATTTTGCTTTAAGGGCTGTGATTGCATGGCACACTGGTTTTGTGAGGTATGTGTTTAATGATTTGTGTTGGCGGGTGGAGATTGCTTGGATGTCTGTTTTGGAGGTCTCTGTTGCTTTTGCAGATTTTTATTTAGAGCCTCTGAGTATGATTTCATGTATTTATGTGTGTTTTTTGCCAGTGCTGATTTAATGGGTATATATGAGACTGGTGGTGTGATGCAAGTATTTCCCTTCTTCTCTTGACTGTCTGATCCAGCCTTGGGTTGAGAGAGCTTAGCCTCTAGTTTGGCTGTATAATTGCATCTCTCACATGTATTAGTGTTTGGTGGTAGGAAGAGAGGGTTGTCTATGTATATGAGGCAGTTGTAACATTGCCTCAAAATGCCCAGATTCACCAGCTGGACTGGAGAGTATGCCTGAAACTGCCCTTTGGACATGCCTGGATAGGTACAGTGAACTGTTTCACTGAATGGCTGGTAAGGTTGAATAGAGAGCTTTGTCCTTCTGTACAGTATAGAATGGTCTAGTGCTAGGGTTTATAATTACTTTCTATGATTTTTGGGCAAGTGCTGGGCTGAGAAATGAATGGCTTGAGTGCTTAAGTTGAAAAGTTGTCTAGTTCCAAGGGAAAAATTGAAGAGGAGACTTTGTGGAGCCAGGAATAGTTATACCCTAGCTAACCAGCGCTGCCTGTCATGCAAAACTAGGCAAATGCAATATTTGTAGCAGGGAAATGAAAGAGATAGAAATTAGCCCAAAATGGCCAATAAACTACTAATTTCTGGGCTGAAACCACTCCTCCAGGGACAGATAGGCTGCTCAAAGCTCCCCTCTCTCACAGGTGAACAGAGAAACTTCTTTCTATCCAGGTAAGGTATGGGCAAACACAGAGATTTGTAACACAGCCCTGAATTCAGCACTTAACCTGAAAACTGGACTATACTAGCTTAGAAAGGTAGGAAACAAGTATATTTTTTTTGATTTTTTTTTCAGAAAATAAAGCAGATACAATCAAAAAAACTCTTTAAATGCACTGAAAAGGATACTTATTGTTATATATCTCAGATCAGAGTTGTAGTCAATGCCACTAGTAATAAAGTAAGAAGAAACACAAATACAGTAAAAGTAGATGAATAGAATGCAATTTATATATATATAAAAACAATAGAAAACGAACAACTGACTTAAACAAGTTACCCAATTAACCAGAAAAAAGCTCAAAACTGAGCCCTGCTCCAACAGTCTTCAAACAGACAAGTTCTAACTGCACACTCCTGCTGCAAGGGTGCAGGGGAACCTTCCCCAAAAACAGATGGCTTGGGTCAGTGCTCAAGTTATACAAACAAAGCTAGATTCAGCAGGCCTGAATCTGGTCTATGCTGCAGCAACAAGGCGCACCATTTTCAGAAAGAAACAGTTCAAATAAGCAGGCACAATAAGCCTGTGACCAGAAATTCTCAGCTCAGAAGGGCAGAATTCAGCCTCCCACAATAGGGCAGACCACACCTTCTTAATGTAAAAACCTGGCCCAAAGCCCAAGTGCTTAAACCAAAACTAATACACATTAGAACAGACACTAAGCCTTCAATCAGCAACTCCCAACTCAGAAGGATGTAAGCTTCCTGTCCTGCCACAACAGTGCAGACCACAAACCTTCCTAATGTGATACTGGTCTAAAGCCCAAGTGCGTAATCCAAAGGCTGAGAATAATAGTTACAATTTAATTGGCTACTAACAAGCAGTAATAAATGCAGCAGAATACATTCTATTAAGTGCTTTTAAGAACAGGCAGCAAGAGCAAAATAAATAATAAAGTAGGAAGAAACATAAACACAATAAGCAGATGAATAAAGTGCAAAAACATTTTTTTCTCTCTCCGTATTAGGTAGAATGAGCTAAAGACACTAGACTGGGAAGAGTGTCACAGATCAAATATACAGTAAGGGCGGGCAATTGCAAAGCCACCAAGTATAAAAGAAAACACCAATAGGGAGGGCAGGGTGGAGGAAAAATCAACTCAGAAAAATAACACTTTCAACACAGATCAGAAGCCAGCAAATATGGTCTTAAATCAATCAAGCAAAAGCAATTACAATACTGTAGAACTTTGGAAATAAGTGCCAAAAAATATACTTATCAATTTATATTTTGAGTTGTTTCTGTAGCACTCTCAGTCAGAACTCAATTAGATTCAAGCAATGAACGCAGAGGTAACAAACAGGGAATCTTAATTATACTAGCAAGCCTTGAGACAATCAGATAAAACACACAAGTTGTTTGGCCAGTATTTAACAGAGCAGGATTAAGTGTGGGGGAAAAATAGCACTTTCCACTCAGAAAAATAACACTTTCAACATAGATCAGAAGCCAGCAAATATGATCTTAAATCAATCAAGCAAAAGCAATTACAATACTGTAGAACTTTGGAAAGAAGTGCCAAAAATATACTTATCAATTTAATATCTTGAGTTGTTTCAGTAGCACTCTCAGTCAGAACTCAATTAGATTCAAGTAATAAATGCAGCATAACAAACAGGGAATCTTAATTGAACTGAAAAAACTGAATTGCTGGAAATTGTGTTCTGAGAGACTGCCTTCCAGACTATCTGCAAATAAACAGAGCTGAGTATATATTTTTTGGTTATAGAGTTTGTTAATTGTTGCTTAGATCTCTGTTGAAACTGCTGTCTCACTGTTCTCTGAGACTGAACTACAAATATACAGAGCTGCTGAGTATATTTTTTTTGGTTTTAAAGTTTGTACTGTTAGTAATGGGCATTCCTTCGTTGAAGGTTGTGCGTTAGGCCTGGCAAGCCAGCACGTAAAAATCTACTGCCAATCATTAGCGGACCGGAGTTCCGCTGTGGTGACCCCATAACCGGGAAAAGCCGAAAGACACAACAACTGTTAGTTGTTGCTTAGATCTCTGTTGAACCTGTTTTGTCCCATCCATCCTCCCTATTTTTGGTTTGTAGTTTAAATTTGGTGGCTTTTGCAGTTGGGCACCCCACTGTAGATTTGATCTGGGACACTCCCCCAGTCCCATCTCTTTACCACATTCTATCTAATACACTCTTTCGGCACTTGCTTTTAGTCCTTTTTAATTTAATTGCATTTTTAAACTGTGTTTGGTCTAATATTGCTACATACTTAAGTGTGCTAGCTTGCACTGCATGTGAATTGTTTTTACTACTGTTTTTGCTACTTTTCTGTAAAAAAAAACAAACAAACTGTAAGCCTGTTTCCTACCTTTCCTGCAACTAGTTTTCCAGATACAGATTTGCTATATCCAGGACTGTATATAAGTTTCTGAGCCCCCCAAGCCTTTCTGTGTTGGAGGGAAGCCTTCTAGCTTATCAGTGGGAGTGGTAAGCACTAGGTAACCTGTCTACCACAAAAGGAGTGGTTCTGGCCCAGAAATTGTAGTTATTGGCCATTTTGGCAATCTCTTCCATCTCTCTCAACTTTCTGATTTGAAAGCCTGTATTTGCACTTGTTTCTGTCCTGTAACTCATCTAGTGCAGATATAGATTCTTAGTTTTAGCACTTAAATTTGCTTATTCATGCTCAGCACTTGTTTAGAACTTGTAAGCACTAAATAAGCTACTAATTACTATAGCACTCAATCTTCCTCATTACCTAAAGGAAAACAGTTTTTGTACTTACTTTTCTCACTTGCTTAGAGAAAAGCAGCTATTGTACTCACTTTCCTCACTTATCTAGAGGAAAATATTTTTTTATTCAGGCATGTCCAAGGGTCAGCTCCCAGTGTTCTCTCGTGTCTATCTGATGAATCTGGGCATCTTGAGGCAATGTAGAAATTGTCTCATGTACACAGATAACCCTCTCCTCCTACCACCCAACACTACAACCTTTGAGAGATGCAGTTATCTAGCCAAACTGGAGGTAAAGCTCTCTCCAACCAAGACAGAACTTAACAATCATGAGGAGAAGGTAAACATTTGCACCACACCACACTCATCACATAGTCTCACTAAATCTACACCACCAAAATCCACACATAGTAACACAAAAACATTCGCAAAGGCTCTCAATAATAATCTGTCTAAGCAACAGAGACCTCCAAAGCAGAAACGCAAGCAACCTACATCCCCCAAAACAACCCAAATGACACATAGCCCACAGACTCAGTGTGCCACTCAACCACAGCCAATAAGGCAAAACAACGTACCCAATACACCAGTCATAGTTGACTCTATAGTCAAGCACATTGATGTCCCACTCACCAGGCTAAATAAGGAGAGGGTTACTGTCAGCTGCCTGTCAGGTGCCAGGATCCGCCACATAACCCACGCAATCAGGTCACTCCACAACAAGTACAAATATGAATCTGTCATTGTCCATGTTGGTGTGAATGACCTGAGATATACCTCCCTGGACTACATGAAAAGAGACATGGAAGAGCTCTCCGATCTTGTAGCCCAGGCAGGTATGACCCTAGCCCTGAGTAGCATTCTGCCATCGCCCACAATGATACCGCAGTACAAGGACAAAATGATTGACTTCAACAATTAGCTAAGCTTTTGGTGCCATTTTAAGGGGATCCAGTATCTGTCTGCTTGGGATGACATGGCCAACAGACCACGATGCTTTGCCACAGATGGCCTGAACCTGTTGCCCCTGGGATTTCAGATACTGGCTAAGGCTCTTGCTGCTCCTATAGTGCCTTTTTTAGGCAAGGTTCAAATAACAAATTTACCACCATAACAGGAGCAGGCAAGCAAAAACTGAGGGTAATGCTACTCAATGCTAGAAGTCTAAATCTCAAAATACACTCATGCGAGGCACTCCTTAAAATGGAGAACATCGATATCTGTGCAGTGACTGAGACCTGGTTAAGGCTCCAGAGAGCACCCCTGCACTACCAGGCTATAACTCATACCACACTTTTCGGCCATTTAACCTGGATTGAAACACCAAAGGTGGAGGTGTATCCATATTCATTAAGGATATCCACACCTCCAGGCTAGTTGCTCAGCACAATGCATCCGAGGTTATCCAAGTGCAATTAACTCTGGGCAAAACTGCAATCGAAATTGTAGTTTGCTACAGATCCCCCACCATGCCCCAGGATTCCCATTCCTCTTTTCTTGATGTACTGGAAATATTATGGTTCAACCAAGCACCCTAATAATGGGTGACTTCAACTACCCCACCATTAACTGGGAAAACTACTCGTGTACCAACTCATTAGCTCAACACTTTCTGGAATTCATAAACTCCAATGCCCTGGATCAACTTATCCATACCCCCACCAGGGGCAACAATATCCTAGACCTAGTCATTACCAACATGAGTGACCGGTGTTCCACACCTGAAGTCAACTCCTCATTGGTCCAATCCGACCATAAACTAATCACCCTTGATATCCACATCCCGCCCCCACCCCCCATTAAGGAAACCACAGCAAAAATTTCTCCAAAGCCAACTTCATGCTTCTTAAGACAGAAGTGGTGAACTTCATGACACCCATGCAGATGAACAATACAGTTACAACTGCTGAATCCTACACAAATGCACTCTATAAGCACTTACACGAGTGCATGGATAGTGCTATCCCAAACAGAATCAAGATGCTATCTCCAAAAACAGGAAGCCAATCTTGTGGTCCCCTGCCCTAAACAAACTGTACAACAGAAGGAAGAAACTGTTGCAAAATAGAGTAAAATCGTATGACTGGAGGAGCTCCCTGGTCAGCCTCAGTAAGAAGCTGAGAACCCTTATAAGATCCTCCAAAGGTAGCTACAAAAACAAAATCACCACTAATTCCAAGGACAACCACAAAGCATTCTATAGCTATGTCAAGAATCTCGATGGCAACACCCAGATCTGCTCAGAGTTACAGCACAAAGGCACGAAAATTATAGAGCCAACTGATATTGCCAACATCCTGGCAGATAGGTTCAGTGCTAACTTTACCCCCTCTCACCACCTAAAGGGCCCATATCTATACAGGAAGAATGCAGAGTCCCTGTAATCACAACTACGCAGGTAAAAGCTGCACTCTCTTAAGCCAAAAACACAGCATCCATGGGACTGGACAACATCCCAGGCTGCGTTTTACATGGACTTCAGAACGAACTGGCTCCCCACCTAAGCACCATGTTCAATAATAGCATTGCATCAGGCTTTGTGCCCACTGAATGGCGCACAGCAACAGTTATCCCACACCACAAAAGGGGAGCCACCACTGATCCTGGGAACTATTGAACTACTAGCCTGATGAGCCTGATCTGCAAGGCCATGGAACGTATCATCATGGAACTCATAAACAAAGACATTGGTAACCTCCAAAGTCTGGATCCCACCCAGTTCAGGTTTGTGAAAGGCAGATCATGCCTCCTGAACCTGATCAACTTCTTTGAAGCAGTCACCAAAGCCATAGATGAGGGTAAGGTGGTTCACACAGCCTATCTTGACCTCGCCAAGACTTTCAACACCATCCTCCATTCTGGAATTATAGCTAAACTCACTAAACTAGGTAGAAATCGCTACGTCACATGATGGGTTACCAACTGGCTCACTGACAAAACCCACACTATAAAAGTTGCACTCCAAATCTGACCTCAAAGCAGTGACCAGTGGAGTACCACAGGGTTCCGTCCTGGGACCACTCCTGTTTGGTATCTACTTCTCTGAAGTACAGGCTAACACAGAAGGCCTGTGGCTAACCAAGTTCACAGATGACTGCAAACTAGGAGCCATAGTCAAGTCCCCAAATGATGTGGACATCCTACAGAGGGGCCTCACTGAGACAGATGCCTGGTGTCAGAGCCATGGCTTCAAGCTCATTGTCAAAATGTGCAGTGTCATCTCCTTTGGTAAAAACTTTGCACCCATGAACTACCACATAGGCAGCAATCTGCTTAACACTGAATGCGTGATAAGAGACCTTGGGACCCAGGTGGACAGTAGTCTCTCCTTTGATAGTCACATCACCACAGTAGTCAGGAAGTCCTTCTACATGGCACACTTCATCATAAATGGGTTCTCATCCAGGAAAAAAGTGGTCATTATTCCCCTCTACTCGACACTCATTAGACCCATTATAGAGTACAATGCCCCTTTTGGAATGTACTTCACAAGACATCTGCAGCAGCTGGAAAGGCCACAGAAGTACCTCACAAAGAGTATTATTGGCCTCAAACAAATGCCCTACACTGACCGCCTCAAAAAACTCCAGCCTTACTCCGTATCATATCGCCTACTCCGAGGTGATCTCTGCCCAACATATAAAGCTATGTCAAACCCAGAGCTTTTGGACATGCTACACCTAAAGAAATCCCAATCCCTCCGAGCTACACACTCTAGGGACCTAAACGTTGTCACCACAATAAACAGGACATGCTGGAGGGATAGATTCCTGTCCCAGAGACTTCCCATACTCTGGAACAGGCTACCCATCTATGTCAAGCAAAGTTCTTCATTAGCACTCTTCAAGAAAAATCTTGATGAGTGGATGGAAAATAGGAAATACACCCGGGATCACTTCTGTGTCTCTGCTCAACATTGGCACAGGAAAATAACTTTCTTGGGTGGGGTTAGCCAGGGAACCTTGTTGGCTAGGCTTACATAGGCCCTTGGGCCGATAGCCTAGTACCTACCTATGAACCTATGAATTATACTAGCAAGCCTTGAGACAATCAGATAAAACACACAAGTTGTTTGGCCAGTATTTAACAGAGCAGGATTAAGGGTGGGGGAAAAATAGCACTTTCCACTCAGAAAAATAACACTTTCAACACAGATCAGAAGCCAGCAAATATGATCTTAAATCAATCAAGCAAAAGCAATTAGAATACTGTAGAACTTTGGAAAGAAGTGCCAAAAAATATACTTATCAATTTATATCTTGAGTTGTTTCAGTAGCACTCTCAGTCAGAACTCCATTAGATTCAAGCAATGAATGCAGAGGTAACAAACAGGGAATCTTAATTATACTAGCAAGCCTTGAGACAATCAGATAAATTATATAAGTTGTTTGGCCAGTATTTAACAGAGCAGGATTAAGGGTGAGGGAAAACAGCACTTTCCACTCAGAAAAATAACACTTTCAACACAGATCAGAAGCCAGGAAATATGATCTTAAATCAATCAAGCAAAAGCAATTAGAATACTGTAGAACTTTGGAAAGAACTGTCAAAAAATATACTTATCAATTTATATCTTGAGTTGTTTCAGTAGCACTCTCAGTCAGAACTCAATTATTTATTTATTTATTTATTTATTTATTTATTTAACATTTGTTGACCGGGAAAGTCCGACTAGGTTCCACAGATCCTGTTTTCAGCAGAGGCCCGGAGAGAAACTGGGGTTTAGATTCAAAGCAACATTCTGAGGAGCTCTTTTTTAATGCATGTGTAGGGGTGTGTACTGCATATAACTGTGTGTGTGCATGGGCATGTTTGTGTATTAGTATATATATATATATATATATATATATATATATATATATATATATATATACATATCTATATATATATATATATATATATATATATATATATATATATATTTTTTTTTTTTTTACATATATAGAGGGATATGATTACATAATGAATGGTCAACAAATCACTTATTCAACATCTAAAACGTGTACCATGATATGCCAATCAATTATTATATCATACACAAAAAAGCAACTCTCAGTACATCAAAAAAGGAAACACATTTCCTTTTCTGATGCACTACTCATAACCTGACCACATACAATTCAAATTTGTCTGATTAGTGGTAATGTTATAGAAAGGGTATTTTTCAAAGTTGAGAAGCACATCAGGCTTAGGGACAGTGTTAGTGGTGGCATGCATTATTAAGGTGGACAAGGGGGTTTCGGCTGGGTTTTCCCCTGCAGATTTCCCTGCATGATGACCTCCATACCTGTCTGTGTCCAATTGTTATTTATAAAATAATTTCCTATTAAAATAGCTCTTGTGATGACGTCACATACTGCCACTTTCATGATTTACTGCCCACCACATAGTCGAAGTAAAAATTAACCAAAAGTCTTTGAAAGCATGCCTCTCCCACTGTTATAACTGGATTGGCCTGCCAGGGCAAGTAGTGGTCATGTTTAAAAACTTCAGGTTTAACAGTGGTTATTTCTAATATGGTATCTCTGTTAGTAATGTTTTTGTCTCCCTCCACTAGGATGTATATGGGCTCTTGGGGTAGTTTAGAACAGCTTTTGTCTCAGAAGAGACCACCACTGAAGTACCACTTCCCTGCCATCTCCCTCATTTGGTGCTTGTTCCCCACCCTAAATGTACAGACTAATATAATCTTACATAAGAAAATATAAAATAAGATGATTTAAACAGAGAACTGGCATTAGAAAAATACTTACTATTAGCTATTTGTTCCTACTACTGCCATCAACTGAAGATAACTCTTGTCTAATAGATGAGTGAATGCAAATTCACTCCTGCGGTGGTGTTCATGTCCCTCCTGGACAGAGGAAGTAGGTATTAACTACCAGAGACTCTTACACCTGGAAACTTCATTCACCTAACCAATGACAATTGGGGCAGCTCAGGATAAATATGGGTGGGATTGTAAGGGCTCTAGGGCCATTAGCCTATTAACTTTCTATGAACCTATCTAACTCTGTCTTTTAAAACCACTTAGTAATTGCAAACAACTCATAAGCAACATTTACAGACATTAGCTCACTGTCGTGGACAGCAGCCTCTCACGTTTCTTATCTATAGTCTATGAAAAGTTTACTTAACTGGTCCCAGTTCATAAGTCAACTGAACACTCCATGGGAAAAACACATATTAACTAAACTGTCCTGCTGCACCAGAATATGTATATATATATATATATATATATATATATATATATATAGAGAGAGAGAGAGAGAGTGAAATGAAGCAATGCTGGGAAATGTTCTTGGCATTGTCCTTTCAGACAAATCTCCCCTTCTACTTTTGGAAAAGAAATCATGGTTCTTCAAATCTTGATGGGTCATACTTTAACATTTTCCATGGAAAATTGGCTTACATAGCCAAAAAGTTCCAAACTTGTGAAGGTAATATATTTTGAGAGGAAGTAACATTTTTAAGATGCTCTAAGTCCTAATAGAGTGTGTGTGTGTGTGTGTGTGTGTGTGTGTGTGTGTGTGTGTGTGTGTGTGTGTGTGTGTGTGTGTGTGTGTGTGTGTGATAGCTATATACCTCTTAGAGCAAGAAATCTGGACAAAGCCACAAATAATGGGGTTTAAAGGTCCAAAAATAGGGATACTTCTAAATAGTGCTCTTACAAACTTAGAAAGTTGATAGAGTAACAAGTTTTGCATTAGAATGGATTTTCTGAAAGGTAGGAAGTCTGAAACTCAAATGCCTGTCATTATTTTCTGCCTTCAACCCTCAATTTGCCAGTGGTTTGACAGAAAACCAGACTTCTATAACAAACAAACCAGAAATATTAGGCAAAAGTCTGGACATTCTGTGAAAATCTTGGTATGGTGTGTGTGTGTGTGTGTGTGTGTGTGTGTGTGTGTGTGTGTGTGTGTGTGTGTGTGTGTGTGTGTGTGTGTGTGTCTTTATGTCACAGTTACACAGGTTCATAGGTTCATAGGTTGGTACTAGGCTATCGGCCCTTTGTTTGTTTGTTTGTCTTCCAACTTAACTGGAAATAGCTCTTTCTCAATTTTTAGAAACTTCGAGAATTTATCATGATGCATACTAACTTAATGTTTAATTGAAAGCATTATTTTCAAGTTATTCAAACAACGAGTACAAAAATGGGGTTACAACATGTAAACACCTTCTTAGAACACTTAGAGGAAAATGTTAAAGGCATTCTACGTATAAACATCCTGCTTTTCACAATTGCAGTAACAGTTTATCAATCATTTGTATACATGATAAGCACATTCTGAAGAAATACCACCAGGAGCTCAACAGGGTCCCCATCTAAAAACTTGCTCATGCAGTATTTTGATTTATTCCTGGATACTAAGATCATCTAGAACTTAAAAACAACCCTAGAAAACTAAAGTGGACTTTGATCAGTATATTCAGAAAAGACAGCGATTTCAAATACATTTTTGAAAACCTCCCACTACTTCCGTTTAAACGGTCCACTGACCTACAGAGGCTTATTGCAAGATAAAAAGTGCAGCAATAACTGGGCACAGTCCAGGGGCACAAAATGCAACCACACCAGCTGCAAAACATGTGAGATTATTTACATTGCTGGCAAAATAAAAACTTCACAAAACAACATTTTTAAAGTGCAAACTATATCTATGCTTATCTCACATTTTAACAAGTGCAACTTCTAGAGGTAGCTTTTTAACAATTTTCATCACTTTTTTGAGACTGTACTGAGCTACATAATGTGAGCTAGCACCGCACTGTACTTCAGTGTTTTTTTTACTTTTCCCAGCCATTATACAACAGGTTGAGCTGGTATGTATAAGTAAGGTGTTGGGGTACAGAGGGCTAATTTTTATTTTTTCAACATTGTCAACTTGTTTTCAAATGAAAAAAAATACATTTTATGCCTTTTTTTAGCATTACTGAGTTGATTTTTGTAATATAAAAACATCAATGAAGTACAATTTCTAGGGTGACTTGATTGAATATACGTAAACCAATTTCTACATGTGTTTTTTTTCTGAAAATGCTGTTTATTTCACTGAATGAAAGAAATATCCATAAACAAGTTATACAGTAGAAAATGGCTACACACTCTGAGCCAGGACAAACTCTTAGAAGCACATAATTACCTGCTGCTCGACGACCCAATGAGAGCAAACTCTTCTCATGCTCATCACAGTGTATCAGATGTATCAGATCTTTTTTTCAAGGACATTTCTGTATCAGTATCAGACATGCCAGCTATGGTTCTTCAAGGACATTTCTGTATCAGACATGTCAGCTATGGTTCTTGAAGGACATTTCTGTACAACACTGGAAAGAAGCACAGTAGAAGTGGAGACTATAAGATTATTTTAACATTGTCACCCTGTGTATGAATATAGACAAGGAGTTTAAAAGACATTATAACAATTAAGAAATTTTCACACTACTAAAATTTGCATTGAACACATGCCAGACATAATAATTGTCACCAAATATATATTATACAAACATATCAGCTATGGTTCTTCAAGGACATCTGTATCAGACATATCAGCTATGGTTCTTCAAGGACATTTCTGTATCAGCTATGATTCTTCAAGGACATTTTTGTATCACACAAATCAATACTGTGTTTCAAGGACATTTCTGTATATCAACAGGTTCTTCAAGGACATTTCTGTATCAGACATATCAGCTATGGTTCTTCAAGGACATTTCTGCATCAGACATATCAGCTATGGTTCTTCAAGGACATTTCTGTATCAGACATATTATCTACGATTTTTCAAGGACATTTCTGCATCGGACTGCATCAGCTATGATTCTTCAAGGACATTTTTGTATCACACAAATCAGCTACTGTTCTTCAAGGACATTTCTGTATCAGACATATCAACTATGGTTCTTCAAGGACATTTCTGCATACCACTGGAATGAAGCACAGTAGAAGTGAAGATTATAAGATTATTTTAACATTGACACCCTGTGTATGAATACAAATATGGATTTTTAACGACATTATAACAATTAAGAAATGTTCACACTACTAAAACTAGAAATGAAAACATGCTAGTCATAATAATTGTCAGCAAATATATATTATACAAACATATCAACTATGGTTTTTCAAGGACATCTGTATCAGACATATCAGCTATGGTTCTTCAAGGACATTTCTGTATCTGACATATCAGTTATGGCTCTTCAAGGACATTTCTGTATCAGACATATCAGCAATGGTTCTTCAAGGACATTTCTGTATCAGGCATATCAGCTACGGTTCTTCAAGGACATTTCTGTGTCAGACATATCAGCTAAGATTCCTCAAAGACATTTCTGTATGAGAAATATCAGCTATGATTCTTCAAGGACATATCTGTATCAGACATATCAGCTAACATTCTTCAAGGGCGTTTCTGTATCAGACATATCAGCTATGGTTCTTCAGGAACATTTCTGTATCAGACATATCATCTACATTTCTTCAAGGACATTTCTGTGTCAGACATATCAGCTAAGATTCCGCAAAGACATTTCTGTATGAGAAATATCAGCTATGATTCTTCAAGGACATTTCTGTGTCAGACATATCAGCTACGGTTCTTCAAGGACATTTCTGTAGACATATCAGCTATGATTCTTCAAGGACATTTCTGTATCAGACATATCAGCTATGGTTCTTCAAGGACATTTCTGTATCAGACATATCAGCTACGGTTCTTCAAGGACATTTCTGTGTCAGACATATCATCTACATTTCTTCAAGGACATTTCTGTGTCAGACATATCAGCTATGATTCCGCAAAGACATTTCATGATTCTTCAAGGACATTTCTGTGTCAGACATATCAGCTACATTTCTTCAAGGACATTTCTGTATCTGACATATCAGCTATGATTCTTCAAGGACATTTCTGTATCAGACATATCAGCTATGATTCTTCAAGGACATTTCTGTGTCAGACATATCAGCTACGGTTCTTCAAGGACATTTCTGTATCAGACATATCAGCTACGGTTCTTCAAGGACATTTCTGTGTCAGACATATCAGCTACATTTCTTCAAGGACATTTCTGTGTCAGACATATCAGCTAAGATTCCTCAAAGACATTTCTGTATGAGAAATATCAGCTATGATTCTTCAAGGACATTTCTGTATCTGACATATCAGCTATGATTCTTCAAGGACATTTCTGTATCAGACATATCAGCTACGGTTCTTCAAGGACATTTCTGTATCAGACATATCAGCTATGTTTCTTCAAGGGCATTTCTGCACACCACTGGAAAGAAGTACAGCAGAAGTGAAGATTATTGGCTTATTTTAACATTGCCACCCTGTGTATGAATATAGATATGGATTTTAAAAGACATTATAACAATTAAAAAACTTCATTCTACTACAACTAGCAATGAACACATGCTAGGCATAATAATTATCAGCAAATATATATTATACAAAAACATATGACTTTTTGATCATTTTTAGCTCATCCCAAAATGATAACCTGCTCAGAAGATTAGTCACATATAAAACTGTTATGTGTTGTTGGCATGTAGCACTATTCATACAGTGTAATTAGTATTACATCATAGTCATAATTTCAATGCTAGTAACCTTAAGCTTGTAATTCAATAAGTCTACAGTATACATCATTTCAACATTGTAGCAAGACTGCAGGATAGCATAGTACTGGAGTGGTTAGTGTTGTGCATCAAATACTTGGCTCTGAAATTCATTCCTTAGCTGGAGAGACATCTGTGTGTAGTCAGCTAGTCTTCCCTGTGCCCATGTAGATTTTGACCAGGTGCAGTGGTTACCTCTCACATCCCAAAGATATGCTGTGGTAGACTTGTGTTGCACCAGATTTTCCACGTGTGTGTGTGTGTGTGTGTGTGTGTGTGTGTGTGTGTGTGTGTGTGTGTGTGTGTGTGTGTGTGTGTGTGTGTGTGTGTGTGTGTGTGTGTGTCTGTGCCCAGTGATGGGCTAGCATAATTCATGACTGGTTCTACTGCCTAATGATGAATAAGTGCTATGTTAGCTGCATCCACGTCTCAGCCCTGAACTAAATTAAGCATATAATCAAAAAACAAATGAGTGAATAAACAAGGCTGTGTGTTCAGTATTGCTATTTATCAAAGGCATTTGGTAGCTCATAATGATGACATCATGAGGTAGATGTATACCTTGATCATGCCTAAACTAATGATGGTTAGTGTCTTCCTTCCCTGACTGTTAGAACAAAGTTCTGTATAGTATATTAAATACTTGTGCAAAAGCTGTGTTTTCTGTCAAAATGGTCAGGCTGTCCTATTTACATAAACCATCTTTCAAGTTTAGAAACATCTGCACATTCCATGATGACATATTACTCTCTAGATAGCCTTCTCTTTATTCACAGCACATTACTATGACAAGTCCATTTTTTGATTAAAATATGTATCTCACATAGATTTCCTGCTAAAACAGACAATAAATTATAACTTTTTGTTTTTTTCATCTGAATTAACTAATCTTACACCACATTTCTATTTATTGTGATTTATTTTCTCATTTCAGGTCATGTTAGAGGATTTGTACTAGTGTTGCTTATTTTTCTTGTAACTGAACACTGGTTTTAGTGTATCAGAAAGAGCTTTTGTTTTTATGGCAGCCACTGAACTGAACTGAAGGAAATGCTCCTTTATACCTCGGCTGTTCCCTTTCTAGGTAACTTCCTCTGAAAGCAACTAGCTGGATTCCAGGGAACATTTTGTTTACTCAGTAATGTTATATAGTATTTATTTATATTTGTTTATCGGGGCAGTGCACTTATCAATACTGACCAATTTCAGGCTCAGCCTCGGTGAAGTACAAAACATTTCACAAAAAAAAAATACAGAAATGCAAGCAATAACAGAAAAGTTCAGTCTAATTAAATAGAAAAAAACTGTGTATGTATGTATGTATGTATATATATATATATATATATATATATATATATATATATATATATATACATTCCATTGAACAAGCACAATTCAGTGTACCATCAAGCAAAGTGCAACGTACAGTATAGAGGATTATGAGCAGTTCAACAATGCTAACTGCATTATGTGTTTGATACATAGTTTCCAAGAAATTCACCTTGAGAGTAAAGCTTAAGAGGCGAATCTTGGCATCCATATCAAGAATACACAATAACACAATTAGCATTGGTGAATTGGTCATAATTCTTCATAGTGCATGGAGCTTTATCTGATCCATGTTCTACTACAAGTTCCAGTAAAAATGAAAAAAGAAAAAAATGCTAAGCGTTTTAAAACACTTATCAAGAACTTTCAGAAAGGTAGTATGGTACAGTTGCTCATGTTTACACTCACCTTCCATGCCTCTCAACTGTTCAGATTTTTGCCTGATTTGTTGAGTGTGTTCCTCATAAAGCCCATGGTTTATGGACAAATTACTAAACATTGAAGATAATAAATACTGGCATACATTTAGGTTTCAGACTTTGCATCCTTTACAAAATCAGGTGAATACACATACTGTTACTGTAGTAACTTTCTACGTTTAGAACAGGAAGTCAGGGACATACAATCAATGAGCAGGCAGAAACAAATCCTTTATTCTGCAGTTGTCATTTGTACTGGCAGATTTTACTGCCTAGCCTGAGACTCAACCTTTACAGTTTAGCAGGGAGGTGTTTAACATTTGTTAAGGTCACATCTTGTGCCACTCTAGTGCTTTGTCTTTTTCCAAATATCTGAGCATAACCTGAGAGCTGTAATCACTACATATATATTAGTTTTTAAAGTGGGTCGATCTTCAGTGAATCTTGAGAGAGGAGAAGAGACTCAAAAAGGAGATAGGTTAGATGATTTGTCCTGTGTTGAAGCATCAGTATTTGGCTTGGCCGAAAAGTGCTTTTTGAGCTGTATTTCAAATTTGGGATAAATGTTGATTTCCTTATTGTCAATGGGGAGAGCTTGCCAAAGAACTCCTTTAGAAGAAAGTGTGTGCAGTCCTGAGGAGTTTGGTTCAAGGGGTGATGACAGCTGGTGTGGCTTTTGAGTAGTGTCTCAGGTTGTATGAGGAGGTTTTGTTCATGAAGTCTGAAGCTGAAAGGGGAGTAAATGTGTGGTGTTGGAGTGGTTTGTAGAGCTGTGATCCTAAATGTGGGTTTGATCTTTGTTTTATGGTTAGCCATGTGGCTTTTTCTAGGGTGATACAGGGTATCTCACAGAGATATGAGTTTGTAATAAATAGGAAGATGCTGTTAGAAACAGTCTTGAGTGCAGCAATGTTTTTCTTTGTGGCAGAAGCAAAAATTGGGATATCAAGTTTAGAATGGAGAACTCCTTTGCCAGTGGCTGCTCTGGTTGATTGGGATAGAAAACGGAAGATCTTTTTGACCCAGAAGAGGACAGAGTTTATTTTGGCTCTCACTTTGTCTATGTGCAAATGGAAGTTTAGTGACTGATCAAGCCATAGCCCTAGGTATTTGAAGGTGGAGGTTGTCTCTATGGAATGGTTCTGTAGGTCCAAGATAGTTAAGGAGTCCAATGCTTGGTGAATTTTCTGATGCATTCCAAAAAGCATAGTTTTGGTCTTGGTGAGACTGAGAAATAGTTTATGGTTTATAAGCCATTGATGCTGCTCATGTAAGTCTGACTGAAGTTAACAATGAATGTTCACATGAGAGTGATCTGAGCATTAAATGACCATGTCATCAGCATAGAGGATAAGTAGGAAATGGGGAATGTCGCTTGTCTGGTCAGAATAAAACAGACGAACATTTGTGGGTTCTGTTCAAGGAACTTTATTATGTACAAACGCATAAGGATTGAGACTTACTAACTTTAACTTACATAAACTCTCTCCAAAAGTGTTTGGGTGAGTGTAAGAGGGTAATTTGTTTCTTTGGAGATTTTATTTGTGCCTTCTGATGGACTTCCTGTTTAGGTTACACAAGATTACAAAGGAAGCACTGTTGTCAGTTGTGGAGGTCTATTTCTATTTTTGCCATGCCTCATCTCTTAGAGTTAAAAGATATTTGAGTTTAGTGGATCGCCATTCAGTTTTGGTGTTTTTTTTTAAATCTGTGGATAAGTGGGAAGAATATGTCTTAGAACTGGAGTCGAAAGTTGGTTAGGCTTACAGCTGCTGTATTAGGGTCATGTAAGGATGTAGGGTGCCAGCTGTGGTCTGTTAGAAAGGTTCTGAGCTTGCCTATGTTTGGGCTAATCTGGTTTCTAAAGGCTTTTACTATCAGTAGTAGTTTTAATGAATGATTGACAACTGTAAAGGTGATTGGGAAGTGGTCACTTACTGAAGGTAGCAGAATATTTATGTTAGCGATGGAGTTCATTTCTAGTTAACTTTAGATTATTTGTTTTTTTCTAGCCCATGAAATGTGCCAGCTAGGTTTTCAGACACACACACACACACACACACACACACACACACACACACACACACACACACACACACACACACACACACACATACACATACAATGTTCCTCATAGGGTCTTGTGTTATAGTTCTAGACAACTAAGTTATCCATTAAGATTGTTCTTCCTTTTTCTCATACTATTATTTATAAACGCCTCTCTTACCTAGTGGGAAAGACATTTCTTGCATCAACAACTTATTAGCCTTTTACAAAGGACTCATTTTAGAATGAAAGCATAGGTAGCTACATTGTAAAATCTATAATGTTCCAAAGAAGATATCACAGCACCTCTGTGTTCCACTGTTTTTTGCTTCCTTTCCTTGAGTCTTTTGGAGGAGAGCTATCCAGCACTACATATAGGACTCTAGCTGGGATTAACTTAACTGATCCTATGAGGGATAATGCGTCCTGTCTGGAGTACTGTCTCTGGGAATTTTGCAGTATTCAGTGTTTGTTGTTTTAATATTATCTCAGCAGCATGCACAATGATTATACTGTCAGTAGGATTTTTTTTCTCACACTACAAAACAATATCAGACATAGATATCTTGTTGCATTGTAATTTGTTACATGTGTTATAAAATCTACTAGAAACAAGGAGTAATTTTGCATCCTCTTTTTTAAGAATAATTTTTACAATAAATACTGTAACAATAAGCAAAAAGAAAGTGTGTGTGTGTGTGTGTGTGTGTGTGTGTGTGTGTGTGTGTGTGTGTGTGTGTGTGTGTGTGTGTGTGTGTATGTGTGTGTGTGAGAGTGTATGCGTGTATATGTATATGAGATCTATATTATAATCATTTTTAAACCTTATCTTCCTTCATAAGGCATCCCCTTGGTCTTCCATGTGGTGTGCTGCTCCCTGGAAGCCCAGCATTCCTAATCGGGTTGTCCCCCTCCCTGCTAATTTTTCACAAGGTTTCTCTGCAGCTACAAGGCAGGCCACTATAGCGTGGACACCCAGGACGCATCCCTACTACCTCACAGTGTTGGCTATAGTTGACAGCCTCACAGAATTTGCTCCTGGAAGCCCAGCATTCCTAATCGGGTTGTCCCCCTCCCTGCTAATTTTTCACAAGGTGTCTCTGCAGCTACAAGGCAGGCCACTATAGCGTGGACACCCAGGACGCATCCCTACTACCTCACAGTGTTGGCTATAGTTGACAGCCTCACAGAATTTGCTCCTGGAAGCCCAGCATTCCTAATCGGGTTGTCCCCCTCCCTGCTAATTTTTCACAAGGTTTCTCTGCAGCTACAAGGCAGGCCACTATAGCGTGGACACCCAGGACGCATCCCTACTACCTCACAGTGTTGGCTATAGTTGACAGCCTCACAGAATTTGCTCCTGGAAGCCCAGCGTTCCTAATCGGGTTGTCCCCCTCCCTGCTAATTTGTCACAAGGTTTCTCTGCAGCTACAAGGCAGGCCACTATAGCGTGGACACCCTGGATGCATCCGTACTACCTCACAGTGTTGGCTATAGTTGACAGTCTCACAGAATTTGCTGTATGTGCATGTTTTTGTCTTGTAACATTGCTACAGTAGTTTAAACGGGATCAGCACACTCGCGGAACTAACTGAGGTCGTTTTATATTCCTTTTCCCTTCCTTGCAGTTGCTAGTTATTATTTATTCTAACATTTATAGTTAAATTCCTTTCTCCACTACGCTTCTAGAGGGCAGCAGTATACAGCGTCTGCTAGCATTTAATTCACTTGTCCTGGATCTCTGTACTGCCTAATGATACTCTCTGGCTTAGGCATAATTTCTAACCAAGAGATCTAACAGTAGACTCCACTTTTAAAGTAAGATGTTGCTGGATTTATATTAACTTAATTACTATATTCCCTCAATAAGGTGTTTCTTACTTTAACTTGTGCATTATCTGTAGTAGTAACTTGAATATTACGTTCCCTTAATAAGGAGTTTTCTTACCTTGCTAAGCAACTTCAGTGCTTAACTTCACTGAAAGGACTGATTGGCTCCGCTCTCTCCACTAGCTGGTTCTAGGTATTACAAGACCCCACCCCCTAGTATAGCCCTCCTCCCTAATTGGTACTCACTCAGCATTCTCCCCCCCTTACCTCTATCCCAAACTCTATATGTATTAGCTCTCCCTTGCGGCGCCATTTTTAAACCTTATCTTCCTTCATAAGGCATCCCCTTGGTCGTCCGCATGGTGTGCTGCTCGTAAGTATATATTTGGGTATTAAATCTACAGTATTCTTTACTGTAACTGCTGTTATTACCATTTTTACACGGTGCTGATGCTTTTTTGCTTTCATAGGGTCCTTGAACTACTATGTTAGTTCATGCCTAGTTTTGGCTTATTGAATATTTACAAGTGTTCTGGCCTGATCAAATTATTATAGTGCTGTACAAATACTGTTTTGTCATGCTTATACTGCTTTGCTAAAAGGTTGAGTGTTATGCTAAGCTCTTGACATTGGAAAGAGGTTTTGTTGCTAATAATAAGTGGGAACAGTGTACGAGTAACCTTGTGACTACCTCATATTTTGGCTAAGGTTACTAAAAGGGTGTTTGTTTTATGAAACATTGGATAACACCATAAATGCTTTGTACTTGGGCTCTGTAATACAATATTTCTATCATGACCATTCACGTTAGCGGGTATAGTATGAGAGTGTGAATCCGACTGTCTTGTTTAGGCGAAAACAAACAAAATGTGCCTTACTGTTTAACTTTAGATAACTGTACTAATGCCATGTATCTGTTGCTGTGATTACTGAATGTTACCTATATTACCTTCTACTTGAGCTCACATCTACTCTTGCACTTATTTTCACTTCTCTTTCTCACTATCTCTGTACGTATTTCTACCATTACTCATAACCTCCCTTCTCTCTTCTTTTCTAGCCTGGAAGCTCAGTGTTCCTAATCGGGTTGTCCCCCTCCCTGCTAATTTTTCACAAGGTTTCTCTGCAGCTACAAGGCAGGCCACTATAGCGTGGACACCCAGGATGCATCCCTACTACCTCACAGTGTTGGCTATAGTTGACAGCCTCACAGAATTTGCTGTATGTGCATGTTTTTGTCTTGTAACATTGCTACAGTAGTTTAAATGGGATCAGCACACTCGCGGAACTAACTGAGGTCATTTTATATTCCTTTTCCCTTCCTTGCAGTTGCTAGTTATTATTTATTCTAACATTTATAGTTAAATTCCTTTCTCCAATACGCCTCTAGAGGGCAGCAGTACACAGCATCTGCTAGCATTTAATTCACTTGTCCTGGATCTCTGTACTGCCTAATGATACTCTCTGGCTTAGGCATAATTTCTAGCCAAGAGATCTAACAGTAGACTCCACTTTTAAAGTAAGACGTTGCTGGATTTATATTAACTTAATTACTATCTTCCCTCAATAAGGTATTTCTTACTTTAACTTGTACATTATCTGTAGTAGTAACTTTAATATTACGTTCCCTTAATAAGGAGTTTTCTTACCTTGCTAAGCGACTTCAGTGCTTAGCTTCACTGAAAGGACTGATTGGCTCCGCTCTCTCCACTAACTGGTTCTGCCCTGCTACGCTCTCCTCCCTACCCCCTTATCCCACCCACCCCACGTGCTCCTACACTTATACTTCCCTCACCACACCCCCTCCTAAAAACAACCTACCCTGACAAACTACCAATTGATATAACTCCACCTCTTCTCTACTATTCTACTTTCCATAATACCCTCTCTTATACTATCTTACCTTCCTCATATACCTGTAGCTATTACTTCCTAATAAAGACCTTACCCTCCCAAAATTTATATTGTAGTTATATCCTAACTCTATCTCTGTAAGGTTCCATAACTCTTTGCAGTATGTCTTCCAAAACTAACAGTACCCTATCTAAGACTCCTATAACTAAAAACAACCTAGCCAAGCTAATACTCTTACTCATACCTTCTCTAGTTCTCACACTGTCTTATCTCCTTACCTCTTATGAAAAGGCAAATAATTACCACATCAATTACTCTCTCAAACAAACAGCCTTTGATTTTACTACCCAAAAATTAACTCATTTAAACATCACATCCACCTCTAACTACCTCCTAGCCAAATACCATCGACTTTCACATATTAAATTTAATAATCCTATGTTAAGGACACTAAAATACCTAACCAGCTTTTCCTGTAAACCATCGTTACAATTTAAAACTTCAACCCTAAAAGATGGTGACATACATCCTAACCCAGGACCCACTAATACCTCTACTGAAACTAGACATATTATCACAAACTCCACCCTTCCTACACTAACCACTGATTCAAATGCCTTACTTATAGGACATCTTAATATCCAAAGTATTAACAACAAGGTCACCCATCTCCACACTCTCCTTGAATATCACTCCTTTGATATTTTCTGTCTAACTGAAACTTGGTTAAAACCTTGTACTAAAGATAATGAAATAATTCCCCCAGGTTACAATATACTGAGACTGGACCACACTACACATAAAGGTGGGGGAGTAGCACTGCTGTTTAAGACTGGACTACACATCTCCTCAGTACCCTATAACCCACTGGAGGATACTAAGATTGAACTCCTTATTTCTAAACTACAATTAAACCCAAACAAGTCAATCTATATTATCTGTATCTATCTACCTCCTGGAAATAACTCTACCATAATAGAAAATATCCTTAGTTGGATGTCTTCTACTTACCCACAAGAAACTATCATATTAGGAGATCTTAACCATGACTGGTCCTCAGTCAATACTAACAACCCTTCCTCGCACATTAATCTTTATGGCTTTACTCAGACAATAAACACCACTACTAGAATCAATAAACCTAACAACAAAGAAAGTATATTAGATTGGATTCTTATTAACAAACAACAACAAACTTATCTAGTAGGTACTTTGCCTGATGATGTAAGTGACCATACTTTAACATACATCATAAGACAAAAGAGTGTCACTACTAACACCCCAACCTACAGGATCTCACGAAGTAATAAACACTTTAACCTACTTTTATTTAAAACTGAACTAAATGCCTGCAACTGGAACCCTCTAAAAACTCTCCCACTTGAAGATGCTGTTAAATATTTTAATGCCAAATTCTTAACAATCCTTGATAAGCATGCACCAAAACGATCTATTAGAGTCAAATCTAAGCCTGCCCCCTGGCTAACTAAAGAAACAAGACAAAAACTATTACTAAGAAACAAATCATGGGCAAAGTGGAGAGCTAGCAAATTATCCTCTGATCAGCAAACCTTTAGACACTTAAGAAATAGTACCAAAAATGCCATACTTACAGACAAAATGAACTACTATAGTGAACTGCAGCAAATGAATCACAACAATCCCCAAAGGTTCTGATCAACCTTAAACAGACTACTTCACCCAGGCCAGACTACTACACCCTCCCCCTCTGGGTCTGAAAAGAATACAACTCATGAAAATGCCAATGCCTTTAATTCCTTTTTTTCTGATACCATTAACTCACTAGCCTCTCACCTTACCATTGACAATTCTAGCATCCCTAACCACACATCTTCAAATCTGCCTACTTTCTAATTACAACCCATCTCTACCACCTTTATCCAAAAACTTATCCAAAAACTTAAACCTTGTACCCCCTCTGCTGATCAGCTACCATCAGAATACCTTCAAAAAGCAGCTAATGTAGTAGCCTATCCCATATCCATCCTTATAAACAGAACCATTAGTGAAGAAACCATCCCTGATATCTGGAAAATCTCACACATTATCCCCTTACATAAAGGAGGCAACTCTAACGAGTACTCTAATTACAGGCCTATAGCACTCTTATCACCCTTAGCAAAAATTATGGAGAAATGTATTCACTATCAGTTAATGGGTCACTTAACTAAACATAACATACTAACTAACTGCCAGCACGGGTTTAGGCCATTTCATAGTACCACCACAGCTCTCCTTTCCTTTACTGATTTCATCAATAAAAACCGCAACAATAATATTCTCTCATCAGCACTCTTTATAGACCTGTCAAAAGCCTTTGATATGGTCGACCACCCCTGCTCATAAAAATCCTAGAATCTCTTTCTTTAGAACCCAAGGCTATTCACTGGTTCACTTCCTACCTCAGCAATAGGAAACTGGCAGTTCTCTGGGATAACAAACTCTCATCTCTTCTGCCAGTCTCACTTGGTGTCCCCCAAGGCTCTATTCTTGGACCTCTTCTATTCTCCTTATTCATAAACGACCTACAAGTAGCTATACCTCAAGCTACATGCATACATATGTTCTGCTAAAACCATTTCAGAATTACAAACACTAACACAAAATGTATTTATGAGGCATAGTTCTTAAAAGCTGCCTCCTTTTGAATAAAACAAACTCTTGCTCTTTAAGCCTACTATTAGGTCCTCCCCAATAGAATTCTCTATCTTATCCAAGAATGGCACCCTTATATCCCCTGACTCTACCACCAAGCTGTTAGGTGTCACTATAGACAATAACCTTACCTTTGATAACCACATTAATAATACTGTCAAAACTGTAAATAGAAAACTGGGCTCCTTCTACAGAATTAAAATGTTCTTAACTCCTATAGCCAAAGCTACACTTGCCCACTCTCATCTTATTTGAACTCTTCTCTATGCTTCACCTATATACACTAACCTAAAGAAAAATAATCTCTCTAAACTGGCTAATACTTACAATAGTATTGCTAGGTTTGTTACTGGGAACCAATTTAGAACTCACCACTGTCTGAACCTACAGCAACTCCACTGGCTTGAACTAAAAAACATGTTGATACTCTCCCAACTCACCTTTGTCCATAGGATATTTTACCAACCTAATAACACACCTACACTTTCTAATCTATTTACCCCTTACACTAACCTAAATTCATTACGCTCTTCAAACAAACTTCTAGTAACCTTAACTAAGTCTAATAACATTGCTGGCGACTCCCTATTCTCCAATACCATCGGTAAATATTGGAATCTTCTACCTACTGCTCTAACTTCCATTCCCTCCCCTGTTCTCTTTAAACAAAAGCTTAAAAAACACCTTAAAATACACTGGTTATGTACATGCTTCAATCCTGACTAAAAATTGTGACTTCCACAATTTTTCTCTCTCTCTTTAACACCTTCTTTCTATTCGCTCTCTACTACCTACACTTTGAGAAGTTTCCCTAACAATCTACTTCTTTTACAAGTAGCATCTATTACAATCCATTAAAGAATTTTGAATGTAAAAGAAATTTCCTGAATGTGCTCTACACTTGCCACAAATATTTTACTATTACAGAACCTTTCTATTTTGTATTTCTATAACTACAACTTAATTGTTTTCTCTACAGGGTATGTATGTAGAATTCTGTAATGTAGTCTTGAATCATGTTTAACCTGCTACTTATTTTTTTATGTATAACGTAACTGTGTTTTGTCTCTATGTGGAGCTTTTCTCCCCAGGCCTCTGCTGAAAATGGAAATATATCCAGTCAGACCAGCCCAGTAAACAAATGTAAAATAAATGTAAAATAAAATAAAATAAAAATAAATAAAGCCAAAAAGACTTTACAGAGAACGCTCACATGAGTGAAAATGCCAGTAATTGAACTTGCTATTGTGGGGGGGCTGCACCCCCCACAATCCCGCTAACTATATATTCCAACTCTGAGGTCGCACTACAGTGAGGAAAGGGCAAATATCCCACTCCTCACT
>NC_056726.1:1678741410-1678781410 GCF_019279795.1 Protopterus annectens
AGATTCTGGCAGTATAGTAGTTTAAGGCTTTAAGGAACTAGCTAGCTTAATCTGGTAGTAATGGGTTTGATTTCCTCATTGTAATGGTTTTCTACATTGTGACTCTGGCCAAGTCAGTTATCCAGAAAGTGTTTCCAGTTCACCATGAAATATGTAGTTAGAAAGGAAAAGTGTTCAATGTTTAAGCACAACCCAGACACCCTAGTCACAACTGAAACATAGCTAAAGCCTGAAATAAGATATGCTGAAATACTACCCCCTGGTTATAATACTATAATATTATTAAGCTTAACAGAAAACATGAAAAAGGCTGTGGAATAGCTATAATCTTTCCAGATATGCTCACAGTAACTCCCTATACAGCTAAAGGCATATTTTATTTATTATTTATTTATTTACATTTGTTGACAGGGAGTGTCCGACTGGACATAGGTCCATTTTCATCGGAGGCCCGAGGAGAAAAGCTCCACAGGTAAAATATACAGACAGTAGTTACATTGGATTTACATAGCAATTAACAATTTGATTAACATAGCAATTAATTACAAACATAGTTACAGATGAAGAACATAGTACATCAGTAGACAACTAGAATCTTTATCTGCAAAGTACATAACAGACATTAACAATTGTTACAATAAGAAGTTCCTGCTGTATAATAAGTAGTAGGATTATGAGCATCTGAGCTTGCTATAATCTACGTAGTTAGTGGGGTGGAAAGAAAGGTAGTGGTTGGATGGGGTGGGTGATATTAGAGTGGGAGTTGCAAGGGCATAGCCAGCATGTTTTTAGGTGTGCTTTTAGTAAAGTTTTGAAGTGGGTGCATGATGGTACAGAGGTAATTGTGGGTGGAAGGGAGTTCCATAATTTGGCTATGGTGCAAGAGAATAGCATAGGGATTGCTGTGCTATATATCCCCCCTGGACAGAACATTCCAATACATGAAAACATACTATCCTGGATAACACATACAATCATAAATGAAATTACCCTCCTGGGTGATGTAAACATTGACTGGCGGTCTTTATCCACAAATTCAGCAAGCAAAAGCAAGCACATCTTTGGATTCACTCAACTTTATTTTTTTGATTTTTATATATTTTTTTACATTTGTTGACTGGGTATGTCAATCTCAGCATGCAACCTTATTCAGTGGATGCCTCGGGAGAAAAGCCCCACAAGCAGTACACATGGCAGATACAAATTATAATAATAGCTGACACCAAACATAGTATTTTAAACAGTCATGACTCTATTAACAGAAGTTGCTAGCATTTGCAGGCAAAAATTCAAGGAAACATTACAATTCATTACAAGCAGTATGACGCAGTACAAGGTAGTTGAGTGAAGTAGATTTAAAAAGTGGAATAGATTTAAGAATGGGTAGTCTGTCTAAGCAGAGGATGTTGTATCCTGGGAGGAGAAATTCATTATCTGAGATGTCAGGTTTGAGCCAAGTGTCTGTGAGAGTTAAAATGTCAGGAGAGTAGTGGGCCATCCATGCATGGAATACACTGACTTTGTTCAGAATGCTGTGAATATTTAGTGACAATAAGATTAGGTGTTTGGTGAGCCAGGTGAGGTGACGGGAGGGTAGTTGTAAGGGTAAGGTTTTAGAACAGGGGCTGGAGAGGGGGCCTGGGTTGGGGTGTATATCACCTGGAAGAAGTATGGAATTGTTAGAGTAGAGTTAAGAAGCAATTGTAAGGTGGGAGAAGTAATATTTAGGTTTAGTTTTTAGAGGGAATGGAGGGAGAGAGGAAGATTTGATCTTTAGTAAGAGTGGGTTTGAATGTGAAAAGTAGTAAGGGTATATATACAGAATGAGTGATGGGCATGTAAGTCTAATGGATTGTGAATAGATGTAGGTGGAAGGTATATGGGATGAATTTTAGTTTGGTAAGAAGACATGAAGGACAGTAGTAGAAGAAGAGGTGTGAGGAAGAAGGTGAGAAGCATGCTGAGAGTGTGAAGAGTCTAAATGAGGAGGAGAGTTACATCAGAACTAATGGAGAAAAGAGTGAAATCACTTGTGTAGGGGTATGTGAGTATTTTGGGGTAGAGTAGGGATTAGAGTTTGGTGTTAATGTGGAGTGGTGTTATAGGGGAACCATTAGGTAAGAGAAAGTTGTAGACACAACAGAAGAATTTGTAGATAGAGTGACAAAGGTAGTGGTAAAGGAATAAGTGAGTACACTTGGCAGTGGAAGAGGGTGTGGGGATGTGGAGTACTGATTAAGACGTAAGGGGAGTGTTCATAGGAGAGGTGTGGTAGGGAGAGAGAATGATGGACTGTGATTGGATAAGGGTGAGAGGAAGAGGAGAGGTTAAGGGTAGGGGCAAAATGGGAATAGCTATAAATGTAATGTAATATAACTGGGGTGGGTGGGAATGGGTTAGGGTAGAGGAGCGGAGTGAGCCTGAACTTATGGGGGCAATCGGAGCAGGCTCAAACATGAAAAGCCAAGCAGAAAAAGACAATCAACCAGTCAGTAGTCATGAGCCATCAGAGGTCAGTGTCACTGCTAAAAGTAGAAGATGCTTGAAACCTTGATTTGAGGTTGTTTTCAAGGGTAGAAGATTTACTACAATACAAAAATAAGTCTGGGCTGTGCCCCTTAATTCCATGCTACAGATAGAAATTAACTAACAGAAACAGTAAAACCAGTTGAAACAGAATAAGGACGGGCTGTGAAATGGGAGGGGGGACCCTAGAATATGGTGACCCTGTTAGCGTGCATGCCACAACCCTACTTTTTGCAAATGTACTTGATAAGTAGACTGAAGAAGCATCACATTGAGATAGATGAACATTGAGCAATAGGTTGATTTAAGCAACGCACTTGGGTCACTTGCTAACCTTGTAGATGAGCTTCCCGGAGGCCATGCTCTGGGAGGGGGAGTGAAAACTCTTTTCCGTGCATAGGGTGACTGTAAAAAATAAAAGAAAGACAAATGAAAGTTGTAGTAAGAACAGTGGAGTTTAATCAGTAGGTAGATATGTAGCAGTGGTTGGAGAGAGCTAAGGGAGGAAATAGCTAGAGGAAAGAGTGAGTCTGAAAAACTTATTAATGCACCAACAAGATATGGCAAAAATAACTCCCAACAATCTATCCTGGACTGGATTCTGGTTACCAAACCATCTAATTTTACCTCTACAGGTACCCTCCAATACATTAAGTGATCACCTGCCAGTTCATACCTTCAAGAGTATTGCACAACTAACAAAGAAATATAAGCTCAAACTACCCATAATCTCTCCAAATTCCCCAAGGAGTCTTTCATTGTATCCCTGAAGGCAGTTAGCTGGTCAATCCTAAACACACTCCCCTTAAATGATGCAGTTGAATACCTCAATGCAGTATTTCTAAATATCCTTAACTCCTTAGCCCCACAGTGTACAAAAAGAATTATAAACAGCCATACCCTATGGCTCACCAACAATGCAAACTCCTTATGAAAGACAGAGACAAAACATGGATTAACTGGCAAAGGAATAAAAATGAAAAAAAAATGGCAACTATTCAGAGAGCTACCAAGTCAAAAAAAAAGTTAATAGTGATAAAAAGTCTTATTATACTCAGCTACAAGATAACCATTAAAACAGCCCTAAAAAATCTGGTCCTCTATATCCTCTCTCATCAGTCCAGGTACAAAAAAGAATCCCAGCCCATAGCCAGACATTCCCACTCTTCAAACAGCTACATATTTCAATAAACACTTCATAGAATGAATAGCCAACTTAGCCTCAAACTCAGCTAACACACCCCTTTCACACAGCCAACTTACCTTAGACCCTACCACATTTCCTTCACAATACTCACCTATCTGCAACTTCTCCAATACAAATGCAGACATCTCCACTAACTTTACACTTCAACCAGTTTCTATAACTTTCATAAAAAAGCTTTTATGTAAACTAAAACCTTGATCCTCTTCAGCTGACAACCTTCCCCTGGAATTCTTAAATCTAGCTGCAGTTCAGTCAGCATTCTTATTAATAGATCAGTAATAGAACCTTGTCCCCCTAATTTGTGGAAAATGACACACATTACCCTATTACATAAAGGAAGTAATTCCACTGACATTACAAATTCTCATCCCATAGCCATCCTGTCTGTCCTTTCTAAAATTATTGAAAGATGTATCTGTGACATCCAGTTAATATCCCACCAGACTGCCACCAATATGTGATGTCCCCACTTAAAACCTGGGTCAGTAATTAAGGAGCCTCAACCCTCACCACAGACTCCAATGTGAGAGTGTCATGGAAAACACCAGAGCACAGAGCACACAAAAGTAAAATTCCACAATTTCCCTTACGAGCACAACAGGAACATGCTCTGTTTCCTGGGACTGGATGATATACCTCTCCACCCCAAATGTAATTCCTTATTATGACCTTCAGAGCAATATGTTCCAGTTCAAGACCTCTGACTCACACTCTAAATAAATTCAAATCTCACACACTCAAACACTTTTGGGAAGCCTGACACAGATTTCCAGCTGTGTCCCCACCTCAATACAAATGGCAAATACTGCCACCAAAGTCAGGCAGGTCTGCACACCCTTCAAAAGCTGATATATTATTAAAATGAAATATCAAAATAATGGATAGTTATTACCAGAAGTAGCCAGGCATTCAAGGAGACCTAGAGAGTAGCAAAGAGGTATAAACACTCTCTAAACTCTAAAGAATACACAGCCACAATGTAAAGTAATAAAAAAATGTAATAATAAGTAAAATGATTATTTAAAAAAATGTAAATCAGTAACTTTCAATAAACACCAGAATTCAGTCACCAAAAATATAAAATCAAACTGTAGGATAGAAGGCCATCATTTTAGAAAAACTCTATCTAAATAACTAAACTTTCCTAATCTAACTAGAGAATACTGCCCCTGATCTAATCTAAAACATAACAGCAAGGCAAAGGCAGGCTTACAGTTTTTTTGCTGAGTCCTTTTTCTTGAGTATCTACTGCACAGCACTGTAACTGACTGCAACTGTTAACTAAATGCCCCCCAACTGACTTCAGCAGTCTTGTTTATAGTCCAGATTAAGAGTCTCAACTGTCTTATTTTAAAAACAACAGTGAGCTGTTTGAAAAGTTATTTTGCCTGTCAATTATTTGCTCAAATAATCACCTAGCAACCAGGAATATTCCAATGATATCACTTACTGGAGAGCTGATTCTCCACAGATAGTTTGTACTTTAAAATCTCCCTCACAAACATGTGCAATTAGAAATGTATCAAAACACTGACAGATTCTTTAAACATTTTGTATAAATAGGTGAAAAACTCAACATTTAAAAAACTTATTTACATTTTCTCAATTAGACATGCTGTCATACAATATACGTTAGTCTGAGGATGTACACAAATCTCCTGCCAGACATGCTAACAAAGATGACAGTAAGTAGGATCCCCTACACAACGCCGACATTCCAGAATGCCGACAGCCATATGATCGACATTCAAAATGCTGACATTGTGAGAGGTCCATAGAAAAGGAAAATAAAATTTCCTTTCAACTGTTAGCAGTGGGGCTATGCCCCCCTGCACCCCCCCGTGGGGGGCTCTGCCCCACATACCCCCCTGTAACTTTAATATACCAACTCCAAGATTGCACTACAGTGCAGGAATGGAAATCTTTCCATTCCGCACTATAGTGAGATGCCAGTTCTGCATTGTTGGCATTCTGAATGTCAACCATATGGTGTCGGCCATATGGTTGTCAGCATTCTGGAATGTCAGCAAACTGAAGGGGACCCCAATAAGTGGCCATTGAAAATTGATGCTTGAGAAAAATGGGTCTACCTGGCAATACTAACCCACTTCTCTTCTGGACAATCCATCCACATTGGCATTATTAACCCCACTACAATACTGTATGGTCATATCATCTGTTTGCAATCCTATACTCCACCTCAGTAACTTAGCATTTTGCTTACTGACCATATTAAGCCATGTTAAATAGTTATGATCTGTGAGTACAGTGAATTTTCTCCCATAAAAATAAGGCTGCACCTTTTGCAATGCCCACACTATAGCCAAGCACTCTTTCTCCATGGCTGCCTAACACTCTTCTCTAGGTTCGAGTCTACAGCTCAGATATACCACTGGGTGCTGTTCTCCTTTTAAGGAAACTTGGCTAAGTACAGCTCTCACTCCATAATTTGAAGCAGCTACCTGTGCAATACATTATTTATTGTAATCTGGGCTGGCTAACACAAGGGGCCCTCCCAAAATCTCTTTAGGTTTTTGGAATGCCTGTTCACAGTCTGTGGTCTACACTACCTTGTTCAGTTTATTCTTCTTAGTTAGGTCAGTAAGGGATGCAGCTATGGTGCTGTAATTAAGCATAAATTTCCTATAGTACCCCGCTGTCCCTAGAAATGCTTTCACTTGTTTCTTAGAAACAGGAACTGACCATTCTTGAATAGTTTCCACCTTGACAGATTCTGACCTAATTTTAATACTTCCTACTCTGTGTCCTAAGTACGTGACCGCTGCCATACCCACTTGACACTTACTGGGTTTAATGGTTAATTCTGCCCTACTTAATCTATCCAAGACTTCCCTCACACATTGGTTCACAAATGCCCATAGCATAGTCTTCAATGTAGAGTTTAACCTCTCCAAAAGACCATTAGTCTGAGGATGGTGGGGTAGTTTTTACATGTTTCACCCTGCAATGCTTCCACAGACAAGTTAGCAGGTCTGACATGAAGTTGGCACCTTGGTCAGTCAGTATATCCCTTGGAAACCCTACTCTGCTGAAGATTTCTAGCAAAGCATTTGCCACCTTCTCTGCCTCAGTAGATGACAGAGCCACTACCGCAGGATATCTGGTAGCACAGACTACTACTACCAAGATGTATTTCTTTCCTGTAGAACTTGGAGTATCCAGGGGTTCTACAATATCCAGGGCCATTCTCTGAAACAGCTCTTCAGTAACAGGCAAAGGCATCAACAGAGCCATAGCCTTGTCTCCTGCTTTAAAAGTCTTTTGGAACTGTTCACAAGTCCTACAATATCCTACCACATCCCTCACAGTCCCAAGCCAATAGAAATTTTGCATAATACATCTGTTATTAATTCTTATGCCTATATGATCCGAGAAAGGAATGTCATGCACTATGGCTACAAGTGGCAGACTGTAAGCTCTAGGTACTACCAACTGCCATATTACTTCACCTTCTAGCCAACTCCAGCAGTCCAGTCTCTATACAACAATCCTTTGTTCCAGTATACAGACTCCCCTCTTCCGTGAGCCTCAGGTGCCTCCTTAGCCATCTCCTTCAAGCTTTGTAACATAGAATCCACAAGTTGAGCCTGTTTCAACTCTACCTTTGTGACCTCCCCCAGCTCCCATAGGAAGCCTAGTCACTTCCAACAGCTGCACCTCACTGTGACTCTGGGCACAACCACCCACCTCTATCCTCACAGCCACCATGTCCAGAGGAACATCAGTACCCACCAGCAGTTGTGGCTCACATTCAGACTTACTGCTACCATAGGTTCATAGGTAGGTACTAAGCTATTGGCCCTAGGGCCTGTACAAGCCTAGCCATAAAGATTCCCTGGCTTACACCACCAAAAAATTATTTTCCTGTGCCCCTGTTGAGCAGAGCCACAGAAGTGATCCCTGGGATGAATTTTGTATTTCCCATCCAAGCATCAATATTTTTCTTAAAGAAGGCCAATGAGGTGTTCTGCTTGACATGAATGGGCTGTTTTTTCCAAAGTATGGGGAGTCTCTGGGACAGGAACCTATCCCTCCAGCATGTTTTGATTTTTGTGGTGACAAGGTTTAGGTCCCTGGAGCATGTGGCTCAGAGGGATTGAGATTTCTGTAAGTGTAGTATGTCCAACAGCTCTGGGTTTGACATGGCTTTGTATGTTAGGCAGAGATCGCCTCTGAGTAGGTGATATGCGACGGAATAGAGCTGGAGTTTTCTGAGACAGTCAGCATAGGGCATCTGTCTGAGGCCAGTGATCCTCTTCATGAGGTATTTCTGTGGCCTTTCCAGTCTTGTGAGATACATACCAAATGGGGCACTGTACTTATAATAGGTCTAATGAGGGATGAGTAGAAAGAAACAATGATCTCCTTTTTTCTGGATGAGAAACCTTTTGTGATGAGGTGTGCCACATAGAAGGATTTCCTGACTACTGTGGTGATGTGATTATCAAAGGAGAGACTACTGTCTACCTGTGTTCCCAGGTCTCTCACCACACCTTCAGTGTTGGGTGGACTACAGCTTATGTGGTACTTCATGGGCACGGGGTTTTTCCCAAAGAGGATGACTATGCATTTTAATGGCGTTGAGCTTGAGGCCATGGCTTTGACACCAGACATCTGTCTCAGTGAGGCCCTTTTGTAGAATGTCCACATTATTTGGGGATTCAATAATGGCTCCCAGTTTGAAGTCATCTGCAAATTGTGTTAGCCATAGACCCTCTGTGTTGGCCTGAACTTCAGAGAAGTAGATGCCAAACCAGAGTGGACCCAGGACTGACCCCTGTGGTACTCCACTTGTCACTGGTCTGGAGTCAGATTTGGAGATGGCTACTTTCACAGTGTGGGTTCTGTCAGTGAGCCAGTTGGCAACCCATCCCGTGACATAGGGATTTATGCCCAGTTTAGTGAGTTTATCTATGATTCCAGAGTGGGGGGTGGTGTTAAATGGCCTTGGAGAGGTCTAGATAGGCTGTGTGAACCACTTTACCCTCATCCACGGCTCTGGTGACTGATTCAAAGAAGTCTATCAGGTTTAGGAGACATGATCTGCCTTTCATGAATGCAAACTGGGTGGGCTCTAGAGTTTGAAGGTTACCTATGTCTTTGTTTATAAGTCCCATGATAATATGTTCCATGGCTTTGCAGATCAGGCTCATCAGGCTTATGGGGCGGTAGTTCCCGTGGTCCGTGCTGAATCCCCCCTTGTGGAGGGGGATAACTGTAGCTGTGCACCATTCAGAAGGCACAGAGCCTGAAGTGAGGCTATGATTGAACATGGTACTTAGGTGGGTTACCAGTTCATTTTATAGTTCATACAGAACACAGCCCGGGATGTTGTCTGGTCCCATGGATGCTGTTTTCTTGGCTTTAGACACTGCGGTTTTTACCTGTACTGCCGTGATTACCGGGAATTGGTATTCTCCTGTTATTGAGATGGGCCTTTAGGGGGTGAGAGGGGGGAGAAGTTAGCACTGAACCTATCTACCAGGATGTTGGCAATATCAGTTGGTTCTGTATATTTAATGCCATTGTGCTGTAACTCAGAGCAGATCTGAGTGTTTCCATTAAGATTCTTGACATAACTATAGAATGCCTTGTGATTGTCTTTAGAAAATGTGGCAATTTTGTTTTCGTAACTAGATTTGGAGGATCTTATGAGGGATCTCAGCTTCTTACTGAGGCTGACAAGGGAGTTTTTCCAATCTTGGGATTTTACTCTTTTTTGCAACAGTTTCTTCCTTTTGTTGTAGAGTCTGTTTATGCCGGGAGACCACCAGATTGCCTTCCATTTTTTTGAGGAGAGTGTCTTGGTTCTATTTGGGATGACACAATCCTTGCACTCGTGTATGTGCTCATACAGTGCACCGGTATAAGATTCAGCAAGCATACTTCTACTTTCTGTCTGCATGGGTGTCTTGAAGTTTGTCACTTCTGTATTGAGAAGCATGAAGTTGGCTTTGGAAACATTTTTTACAGTAGTTACCTTAATGGAGGGTGGGGGTGGGATGTGGATGTCTAGGGTGATCAGTTTATGATTGGATCTTTCCAACGAGGAACTGACCTCTGGTGCGGAGCATCAGTCACCCATGTTGGCAATCACCAGGTCTAGGATATTGGTGCCCCTGGTGGGGGTATGGATAAGTTGATCCAAGGCATTGGAATTTATGAATTCCAAAAATCATTGAGCAAATGTGTTGGTACATGAGTAGTTTTCCCAGTTAATGACGGGGTAGTTGAAGTCACCCAGTATCCAGTATTAGGGTATTTGGTTGTACCTTAATACTTTCCTGTATGTTAAGAAAAGTGGAGTAGGAATCATGGGGCATGGTGGGGGATCTGTAGCAAGCTACAATTTGGATTTCAGTCTTGCCTAGTTTTAGTTGCACCTGGAGAATCTCGGATGCATTATGTTATGTTAGGCAGCTAGCCTGGAGGTGTGGCTATCTTTGTTGAATATGGACATGCCTCTGCCTTTAGTGTTTCGGTCGAGGTTACGTGGCCAAAAGGTGTGGTATGAATTGTAGCCTGGCATTGCAGTGGTGCTCTCTGGAGCCTTGAACCAGGTCACTGCACAGATGTCAATGTTCTCCATTTTGAGGAGTGCCTTGAGTGAGTGCATTTTGAGGTTTAGACTTCTAGCATTGAGTAGCATTACCCTCAGATTTTGCTAGTTTGTACCTGTTAACGATGGTAATTTTGTCATTTGAACCATGCCTAAAAAAGGCACTATAGGGGTGGCAAGAGCCTTAGCCAGTATCCAGAATTCCAGGGGCAACAGGTGCAGGCCATTTCTGGCAAAGTTTCATGGTCTATTAATAATGACATCCCAGGCAGACAGATAGTGGATCCCCTTAGAATGACACCAAACAATTAGCCAATTGTTGAAGTCAATCATTTTATCCTTGTACTATGGTATCATTCTGGGTGATGGCAGGATGCTACCCAGGGCTAAGGTCATACCTGCCTGGGCTACAAGATCTGAGAGCTCCTCCATGTCTCTTTTCATTTAGTCCAGGGAGGTATGTCTCAGGTCATTCACTCCAACATGGACAATGACAGAGTCATATATGTACTTGTTGTGGAGTGACCTGAATGCGTGTGTTATGTGGCGGATCCTGGTGCCCAACAGGTAGCTGATTGTAATTTTCTCGTTGTTTAGCCTGGTGAGTGGGACATCAGTATGCCTGACTATGGAGTCGCCTATGACTAATGTGTTGGGTACGTTGTTTTGCCTTAGAGGCTGAGGTTGTGTGGCACACTGATTTTGTGAGCTATGTGTCACTTGGGTTGTGTTGGGGCATGGTGGTTGTTTGCATTTCAACTTTGCAGGTCTCTGTTGCTTGAGCAAATTTTTATTAAGAGCCTCCATGAATATAGGTGTGTGTTTTGTGTTACTACGTGTGGGTTTTGGTGGTGTAGGTTTAGAAAGACTATGTGTTGTGCATGGTGTGGTGCGGTTGTTTGCCTTCTCCCCTTGACTGACTAGTCCAGTCTTGGCTGGAGAGAGTTTGGCTTCCAGCTTGGCTATATAAGTGCATCTCTCACAGGTTGTAGTGTTGGGTGGTAGGAGGAGAGGGCTGTCTGTGTACATGAGGCAATTGCTATATTGCCCCAAGATGTCCAGATTCACCAGGTGGACACAAGAAAACACCAGGAGCTGACCCTTAGACATGCCTGGATAGGTGCTTGTTTTTTAAGTACTAGAACTGTTTTCCTCTTTACTTAGTAAGGAAAGTTGAGTGCTGTAGCAATTTATGGAATATCTAGTGCTTACAATGAGTTCTAAGCAAGTGCTGAGCTCAACGAATCAGGTTTTAGTGCTAAAACTGGAAAACTGGCTAGTTCTAAGAGAAAATTTGAAGAGCGGACTTTCTGGCACCAGTAATAGTTTAACTCTAGATAAGTGGCACTGGGCAATGCACAAACCCACACAAACACAGGTTTTTAAGCCGGAAAGTTGAAAGTGATAGAAAGCACCCCCAAACAGCCAATGAGATACAATTCCTGAGCTGGAAACCACGCCTCTATTGACAGATAGGCAGCTTAATGCTTTCCACTCCCACTGATAAGCAGAAAGACTTCCTTCTACCACAGCAAGTTCTAGACAACTCAGAAACACAAAAATAAAGTCCTGAAGCCAGCAAATCTGGGATCCAGACTATTAAGTTCAGCAGAAAAATGCAATTAAACAATAAATAAGCACAGAAAAGGCTATTGCACTTGAGTGTGTAGCCTACAACAGTAAATGCAGTTTAAACTTTGAAATTAAGCAGAAATCAAGTGCACAACAGTAAAATGATTTAAAATACAGTAGCAATATTAGCAAAAATGGCTTAGAGAAGTGAAGTTAAAAAAACAGTCAAAAAAGCCAAAAGGGTACTTATAATCAGCAAAAAAAGTCGCTCTTCCTCATTTCTGCTGCTGTAGTAGTCTGCAGGACACCCAAACAGGATCCGCTGAGCTAAAACAAACACCAGATAGCTCCTTCTCTGAAACAGCCACCATGCCTGTCCCAGCTTCAGGTATGAGATCTTTCTGGGTCTCTCCCAGACTGCTGGACCTACATGCCTTTCTCCAATCCTGACTGCGAGGCACTGCATGTACACAGGGTACTGCATCATCAGAGTCATTCCCTATCAGGACATCTGCAGGAATATCCGCAAACGCACCCACTTGCTTGCTTCCTTTTCCACCCTCACAGTCAAGATGAACCCTAGCCAAAGGTATTTGGAATGGGGTCCCCCCAATGCTTTGACTGGAATTGACTGCCCAAGCAAGTACTGCTCTTTTCTAACCACTGCAGGCCTCAAATGGTTATATCAGAAGCTGTGCCCCTCTTAGCAGTTACCTATTTACCAATTACTAAGATAAGATATAAATCTTGGTGATAATTTGGTACCCCAGTTGTTTCTAAGCAAGTTACCAATGACAGCTTGTCACCCACACTTACTGGCTCCCTCGTCTTCTGTTTCTCACCTTGCATCGATGGACATTTGGCTGCTATATGTCACCTCTGGTTACACTTGAAACATCTAATCTCTAACTGTGCACTTGAATTTGTAGTTTCCCTTGTTACTGGTGTGCTCTGTTGGAGAGGATTAGACTGCCCCATGGGTTCCCTTATGTCCATGTGAAGCACTGGGTGTCCCTTTCTTATGCAGTGGTGTCTGCTTTCCAAGTAGAGGTTCCCTTTTCTCCCTAACTCCTATGCAGAGTTACACTCATGGTCTGCTAACCAGACTCTCATGTCATCAGGCTTGTTCTTTCACCAGAATGTCTGCCAGTCCATCAAAAGTGGTGACCTGACACCCACTCACCCATCTATGAAAGCAACAACTTAAGTCAGCAATATAATCACATACACTTTCATCTGCCTTACATCTATGCTCACAAAACTTTTTTCTATAAGCTTCAGATGTAAGTTTGAAACAGTCAAGCAAGCAACATTTCATTTTGTCATAATTCAAATACTCTACATCATTTAACTTTGCTACTGCCTGAACAGCTTTACTATGGAGCATACCTCTCACCCTTGTAGAGCAAACAGTCTGGACAAAGCCATAAATATTGGGGGACAAATGTCCAAAAATAGGGACAATTTTTAAACATTGCTCTTATTAACTAAGTTGATAGAATAACAGGTTTTCCAGAGCATGAATTTTCTGAGGGGTACGGAGTCTGAAACTCAAATGCCTGTCATCATTTTCTGACTTCAATCCTCAATGAGTTACCAATCATTTTCCAGAAAAACAAAAATTTATAAGAAACGGACCAAGAATATGAGGCAAACTCTGGACATTGTGTGAAAATATGGACAGTTGAGAGGTATGCCATGGAGTAAGGGAGGCAGGAGTCAAAACCAGAGCTCACAGTCAACATCATATTGTCTACATATCCTCTGTACTGAGGAAAATTTTACTGACCTTTATGGCTTCTGGGGTCCAGATATTCCCTTCCCCATTACCTCCATGATCGTCTCAAAGGTTTTGAAGCTTCATTTCTTGCCGACACTGTCTCTACACATATATATGGATCTACTTTGATCCAGCAAATTTACATTTCATCAAAACTTAAATTTGTGACCTCACTTTCACGAAAGTGCATTTTTTTGAAAATGCACTTTTGTGTAAAAAGAAAAATAAAACCTAAAACAAAAAAAAAAACACTCTAAACATTAATATGCAGGGGACAAGCCCCCCTGCACCCCCCCTACTTTAATATTCTCACTCTGAGGTTGCATTACAGTGGGGAAAAGGGAATATCCCCACTGTACCACAATCACAGCAATAGTTTGCTTAGTTGTACATCAACACTAAACATTGATGTACAAGCAACTTTACATACAAACTGTATGTTTTTATTCCTTTTCTGTTTTTTTTTTATTTTTACTTTTATTTTTACGCGAAAGTGTATTTTCAAAAAAATGCGCTTTCGCGAAAGTGAGGTAGCGAATTTACGTTTCGATGAAACGTAAATTCCCTGGATCAAATGGGATCCATATATATATATATATATATATATATATATATATATATATATATATATATATATATATATATATATATATATATATATTTATATATATATATATTATATATCTATACACACACACACACACACACACACACACACACACACACACACACACACACACACACACGACCTTATGACTACAGAAAAAAAGAGATTGAATTAAGACACAAATGAGAAATTGCAAGCTAACCGTACAATGAAAAATGATATTTGCCAAAAATATGCACTGTCTGCTCACTATGTCCATCTAACATAAGAAGTCCAATCATACACCCCAGCAAGGGTCAAGACAATTTCAGCATCATCTGCACAATGGGCTCAGCAAGCTGTGCTACATAAGTAACACTACTTTTCTACTAATGCTACTATGATTTATATTTACAACTATAACACTACAGCTAATAAGATAACTGAAGTTAAGTAGACTAAACAATACTGAAATTCATTACAGTATCCTAAGGAAAACATTACCTTTGACTAAACAATGACTAACTGGCCGCTCTGTGCATCATACATAAACAACCCTAAATCACACATCTGTGCAACGGGTAAGACACAGTCATCATCATTTGTGTGTGTGTGTGGGGGGGGGGGGTTACAACAGAGCAACCCTTACACAAAAGAAATATATATGAGTGTGAGAGATAACAGGTCAGAACAACTATGCACTGTTAGGGCCAGTATATCCAGATGTAAAGAAGTCCATTTGAATAATATTTTACGTGTGTGTGTGTGTGTGTGTGTGTGTGTGTGTGTGTGTGTGTGTGTGTGTGTGTGTGTGTGTGTGCGTGTGTGTGTGTAAGGTATCATGGTCAATGAGAGGTATACTGCCTGTGGAACTGCAGGAAAATAGGCACAACGTTTATACTATCACTATGCCGTGTCCTCCTGGACAGGTATAAGCATGCATGATATAGAATCCAGTTCATTATTCACACCCCTGAATACATAAACCTCTGCCAGGAGTCACACTGCTAGTTCCATAACCCTGGCTAGAAGCCAGAGTACTACCTGAACATAAATGGTGTCTGCTGGATGAGCTGTCATTACAACTCCATCCATGACCATGACCACATGGCTAACCATATCAGGGTCTGGACACATCCACAACTGATGCAGCAGTGGAAGTATTTCCACTGTGGAAGAAGGATCTGGCATGCCCATGGCCATACTGGCTCTCATCTAAAGATGTATCAGCCATTCAGCCTTGTGGATGCAGACCCTTCCACAGCAGATGTTCCATAACAGCCACATCATGGTCCAGAGTATGTTATTCATCCTATCCAAGGAGTCAAACACACAGTTCATGAAGCTTTGTACATCAGAATGCATTATATGCAGTACTCCGAATATCTTTTCTGAGTCCTGGTAGAACTTGTCTTTGCCTCCACAATGGCTCTGCACATTGGTTGGATGGCACCTACTGACACACCAATATCAGCAGGAGAACAGTAAGCATGCCTTCTCTGAGCACATCTACAGACACCCCTGTGTGGTACTTCACCCTCACAAAGGCTAGGGGGAGATTCTGACATCTCTGCAACTGGGTTAATAGCACTACCCTTATCAACTGTATCCACGTCAGCCTGTCCACTCTCAGATAGCTTGGTGTCATCAGTATTCTTAGGCATAATGACTAAGTCCAGACTGTGGGGAGGGTATGTTGGAACCACACCCTGACTGTCAGATATATATTATGCAATCTCAGACCATGCCTGTTCATCACCTCCATCCTTGTCAGAGGCTATCAATCCTCTAACATCAGGTGGAGGGGTGTCTTCAGTGCTGGTAGCAGCCTCGCTGGTAAATATATCAAGAAATCAGAAGCATAAAAGAAAGACAAGAATGATTGCAATATAACATCTACAACTGAATAAATAAACCACACATGCAAACCAAATAACCTCAGAGTGTAATACAAATAACTTACGATAAAAAAATAAACATGTCCAGAACATGTGGAGGTGGTCATTGTACCTCAAAGCCAGATGTTCCTAGACACACAAAATTTCACTTAATAGAGGTATTATAAGCATTTGACTTAAGACAACTTAACAGAACCTTAAACTAAATAATTTATGTATTTGAATGTCATACCTGTAATATTACTAGTGGAAAACCTGTGTTTGCCCTCACCTCTGCTCCAACATTCATCACAGCATTGCAGAAGTCTTCTAAGCTGCTTGAATTCCTTACAGCTGACAGAAACTCCTTCATCTCCATGATTGCTGGTAGAGTAGAAAGCATACCCCCAGTAGCACTTTGCTCCCATGCCACAGCCTTGACTCTCATAGTAGCCTTTTTAATCATTTAATTGACTCTTTGTTTGACATGTGGTAGTCATGGCCCTGTATGCCCACAGCATTCACATCATTGACAGTTTGTTGCCAAGACAAGGTCATGGAAGGGATTGTCAGCATAATGAGTATCTAGGAACCATGCTACATTGAGACAGATGGCCTGGTCTATGGCCTCATTCTCAGCATCTGAGAATGGATGCTTCTATGTGCTTGACCCATTTTTTTTAGATTTGGGGTCATATCCCTGCTGTGATAAAAAAATGTATGTCAAACCAAACAATACACCATGGGGTGGATTACAGGCTAATCTACACATGGGGAGTGGCTACTAATTATAGTGACATCATTTATAAATGTACCAAGCAGTTTGGAAAATGTTAATGGAAAGTCTTGTAATATCCCCATATGCATCCCCCACATAAATAGATAAAACTTATGACCTGAGCAAACTGATTTCAAGTACATCTAATAATAGTTATATACATCTATAAGGCAGATAAAACAGCATAAGCACAGAACAGTTGCTGAAATGTAACAATAACCCACATAAGTTGCTACAAGTCAATGTCCCAGCATCTTAAGGATGTTGCTTGAACCCCATGAAATACAGGTAAAGGATAACCACAATAAAAAATGTTCCATTTGTTCATTTGAAAACACAAATTTGCAAGGTTACAGAGCAATCTTTCCACACAAAAGGATTCAAAATGTAAACTTGGAAGCAGTACTCATAGAAAATATAGCATACTTTGAACAATTGCAGATAGATTCTCCAAAAAGTATCACAAATGTTAACAGTTGTATCACCAGCAATAGTTCTGTTTGGCAGCCCTTGGGAAACTAAGCAGTGTTTCCTAGCACAATGGATGTTTCATAGCGCCATGTTCTACTTATATCATGTAGATTAATCCCCCTGCGCATGTTGAATATGTTACGTAGGTCTCCGCTCATTATTATACCTGAATTACTCCATCTGTTCAATGTGCTAGACAGGTAAATATTATTAGTACCTACACAGTGATATGCATATGCCTGAGCTGTACAATAGCAAGAATTAAGGCCTTTTTAGGTAATGCTTTGCAAGTGTGACTCATTAGCAGTTCTACATATTCAATTACTTGCTTATCAGTCCTTTTATTGAGAAGTACACTCACAGAGGATGTGTCAGAGAGAACAGCCTTTATTGAGAAGGTTTAAGTTATATTTACTGCTTTAGGAAAGAACATTGATACACACTTTAGTTAACATTTTGTAAGAAGATTCAGTACCAGTAAGGACAAAGTGTCTGTAATTCATAACATATGTACAACTCAGAAAGACGTTAAAAAAGCATCACATGCATGGCAAAGTGTAATGCATTCACAGTAAAAAGGTAATACAATAAGATAATGCACACAATCTGGAATCAGAAACTGTTCTCTTGCAGACAGTTGTTTGTAACTTCCCATGCTTTGCTATCCTCACGTCTTCAAAGATCAGAGTCACACAATTGTATTGTGACTGGACAAATGACAAATGTGTGCTAATATGGGTATAGTGAAGGGTAAATATAAATTCCAGAAGTACAAGGCTTAGCAAATGTGCTTTACTTTGTCTAACTTTGTAAATGTTCAGGTGTCAAAACACATTCATCACCTTAATGTTTCTTTGTAATTTCATAGGTGTAGCGTTCATATCTTAGTTGTTGTTGTATCTTTTGGCTTTTCCTGATTAGGGGTCGCCACAGCGGAATTCCGGTCCGCTAATGATTGGCAGTAGATTTTTACGTATCGACTTGCCAGGCCTGACGCACAACCTTCAACAAAGGTATGCCCATTCACACATGTCTCCACACAGAAGACGCTTTAGATGAGAATCGAACAGGACAACGTCTTACTGTGAGGCGACAACGCTACCGCAGCACCACCACCGCAGATATCTTAGTGAAGGTGCTATATATGTAAAAGTAGTGATCCTTGCTGTCAGTATTTTACTTGTATAAACATACAAAGTTGAGAAATAAACACACTGATTTATGAAAAAAAATATTTATTTATTCATTCATTTTTGCTTCATCCTTTTCATGACAGTTGGCATTGCATATTGAAAGACAGTTCACTTCCTATTGCAAAAACTCAAAATTTAATTTTGCATACACAAAGAATCAGCCATCAATCATGCAAATGATACTATTGGCAGTGCTCCTTACTCAGCATTTTGTATTTTACTGAATGCAGAAAATGCATCTGTTACATACCTTTCAATGGCTTGACTTGTTAATGAAGTATATAGACAATAATAAATAACGGTGCAGAAACAGAAAGTTCAGATGACTTTTAATAAAAATATAATAAAATAAATCAATCAACCACAAAGCATTTTTGCCCATAGGCAATCCAAGCTTCATCAGACTTGAGAAACCTCCATTTGAAACTGCATTAAATAAATACAGTCATTCTACTACAGCCAATCAAAACTTGCTGACATATAAACAATAAAATAGTAAAAAAAAAACAAAAGACTGAATTTAAAACCCTAACAATTTACAAATACAAATAAAAATAATTGTGCCAACCATTCATCTAGTAAACTTGATGGCAAATACACCAATATGTAAAAAATAATTTTAAATTGATTTAAACTTCAAAATAGTGTAAAAACATATTGCAAAACAACAATAATGCACAATGTAAAAATAATACACAATACAACAACAATACAAAACAATACAAAAACACCCACCATTTAAATCATACTTGCTCAAATTTTTAAAGTGTCAGCAAATGAGCAGAAATCATTAATACCTGGTCTTTTAGTAGCATCCAGTCTCAATTGCCATAATGCCTCATTATGCTCTAACACACTTTCTATATCACCCCCCCTTACCATTCACACATACCCTATCAATAAAAAAACTAAAAATCTCTTAAAATTCACATAATCCCTAGAGTGTCTAAATAGAGTGTTGGTTGACTTCTTATTTTTAACATCACTGGCATGTTCTCCAATCTACTCGATTAACCTTCTTACCATTTTACCAATGTAAAATGCATTATGTGATGTTAAGAAGCAAGGTAAACCACCAATTTAGTATTACAATTACACCTCCTGGAGCAACCAATAGATCTTTCATAATTATAAACAGTTACATAGGGTCCATCATTGATATATTTATAAAATTTACATCCACCATACTTGGTAATCTGTGACTTAACACTGTTAACATTAGATCTTGTGTTGTGTTCAAGCCATCCCTTCATGTTCTTAGCCCTGCTAAAAACAAGCTGTGGGTTCTTGCCCAGTTTATATTTAACATCAAATGGAAAGGCCATGTTCTAGGCCATTCTTATTGCCTTAATAATGACATCAGTATCATGACTGAATGGTTAGACTATAGCCCCTGTTCCATCTTTCAATGATGTATTAGCTTTTACATGGGCATTAGTCCCACCTCCAGGGTTTAAGATTGGGGCAAATCTGGTCTTTCTCAATCTCTGAACGTCCTTTTTAATGTTGTTCAACAACCTATCAGGATAACCTCTCTCAACAAATATGTCTATAAGGCGTCCTATTTCTAACTGAAAAATATCTTCTTCTATAATAAGTATTGACAGCTGCACCATTTGCCCCTTCACAATACCTCTTTTCTGAAAAAGGGGGTGACAACTGTTGAAGTTAGAATATGTCTTTTTGTGAAAAACAATAGCAAAACTCATATTAGTTGAATTCTTCTACAGGTAAATATCCAAGTAGATAATCCACAGTGTGACACCAATGAACGATAAAAAACACAGCTTTATTCCAAAAGTCAGACAAAATGTTCCACACAAGCAGGAAAAAACAGACAGAAGCTCCAAAAGCTAAAAGAGTTCTGAGAAAGTCCCTAGTGGGGGATGAAAGCACTCAACTCCATGATTTTTAGCTTTTGCAGTTTCTCTCTGGTTTTTCCTGCTTGTGTGGAACATTTTGTCTGAATTTTGGAATAAAGCTGTGTTTTTTATCATTCATTGGTGTCACACTGTGGATTATCAAGTTGGTGTTGTTCGTGTTTCCAGTTTTAAATATCCAAGTAGTCAATCTTATTTGAATGCATCCTGTAGGACTGCAAAAATGAAGTGGTATCACTTACATATTTATCAATGACCTCCACTCCTCTGCCCACTCTCAACTGTTGTCCAATATGCTGGCGACTCTACAATAATCTCTTGCTCTGACATCACTCACCACTATACCCTCACTCAAGAGTCCCTTCATGCAGTCAAAAGATGGCTTACTTCCAACTAACTACTACTTAACCCAAAGAAAACCAAATTTCTCCTATTCCTCCCTACAACTCTCCAACATCACAAAGCCACCTTTACTGTCTCCTCCCTCAACAATACAATCATCTCCACTGAACCTCATACTAAACTTCTAGGTGTCCTTATCGACAACCAACTAAAGTTCGATCTCCACACTCAGCATTGCATTAAAAAGACACATCAAAAGCTGGGCCTGTTATACAGACATAAAAAATTCCTCACAAATGCTTAAAGACTCTCCCTTGCACAAGTTTCCTACTTTCCACACTTTTCTATACATCTTCGATACTCATAAATCTCCAATCCAATCTTCTGTCCTAGATTGAACTCACCTACAATAAAATTTCAAGATTTGCCTCCAACCAACCTTATCTTACCCACCACTGCATTGTTCTAAAAAGCATACAGTGGCTGGAATTCCATCACCAAATTCTACTTCCCCAGCTTCTCATGGCACATTCTATCCTACATAAACCCTCCTCCTCCTACCCCTCTCTCTCTCTCTCTCTACTCTAATCCAATCTTACACTCCTAACTGTGCTGTCTGCAGCTCTCAACAGTGCCTACTGCAAGTTTATAAGCCTAATAAAAATATTGGCAAACTCCTTTAGAACTACTCCATAGCACATGCCTGGAATAAACTCCCTTTAATTGTCAGATCTATCGCTAACTCTAAGTCCTTTAAAACAACCCTGAAGAAAAACCTCTATAATTCGTGGTCCAGCCTATGTAAGCACCATACTTAGTATAATTTCCTTCCTTCTACATTTTATTTCTCTTCGAGCCATCTCAAGATATCTTCTCTCCTTACAACTTTGCCACCTTTCTCTCCCACTTCTCTCTTGCAGCTTCTCCATACTATGCTAACAGCTTCTGTGTTTCCTGATACTATGTTAACAGTTTACTGTTGGTACTTTCAGCTTCCTGAACTGTTGTCTAACCACCAGCCTTTTACATAGGGTTTAACCCCCTGTTATATTATATACCTTTAAATTTTCATCTTTTCCTATAGCTTCCATTAGCCTATGTTCTCTCATGATATTTTTCTGTATTATTTTTTTGTACAAAACTCACTGTACTTTATTATGATGTATATCTTGTACATTTATTTTGAATGTTGTAATTTGTATGCTTTCTCTGACATTTCCGAACTTTGCACTATGTATGCTTAGATTAGGAACAATCTGCTCATTTGGATATTTTACCATGCTAATCTAACTTTGTTCTGGTTGTTCTACTGGAGTTTTTCTCCTCAGGTCTCTGTTGAAAAAGGGCTATTGCCCAGTCAGACCAACCTGGTCAACAAATGTCAAAATAAATAAATAAATAAAGGAACAATCATTTGTTCACCATTACATAAACTTAGGATGTCATCCAAAAATCTGAAGTAAAAGACCACCCCCTGGATTCAATAAACTCTGTGCAGAAATAGTGCTATTCCTGCATGGAGTGAACCATGTCTGTTTACCCTTATCTTTACAGCAACACACCTTACATATTCATTAAGGCACACTGCTGCTAAGGCTAAATGGATGTGAACACTATTGAGTGCAGGGCAGTGTTTAGGTAGTGTGTGCACATTTAACATGCCCCCCTGCATTCAGAAAGTGCTGTACAGCACTTTTTAAAAGCATTTCAGTGTCAATGGACACAGAAATCAAATAAAATGAGTATTTCAGTGTCTGTGGACACTAACATGGACAGAGGAGCAAGAAATCAATGCAGGGGGTATGTGACAGGTTCTGTCACATACCCCCTGCATTGTAAAAGCGCTGTACCACCATAGCCCTCAACTGTACAGGTTTCCATGGAATACCCAGATGCCTTCCTCACATACCTCTCAACCTCCTAGAGCAAGAAAGCTGTACAAATCGATAAATAAAGGGAGGACAAAGGCACAAAAATAGGGACACTTTTTAAATATTGCACTTACAAACCCATAAAGTTGATAGAATAAAAGGTTTGCATTAGCATGGACTTCCTGAAGGATATGAAGACTGAAACCCAAATGTCTGCCATTGTAAAGGTGCAGTACAGCCATAGCCCTCAACTGTACAGCTTTCTGCAGAATGCTCAGATGCCTGCCTCACATACCTCTCAACCTCCTAGAGCAAGAAAGCTGTACAAATCCATAAATAATGGGAGGACAAAGGCACAGAAATAGGGACACTTTTTAAATATTGCACATACAAACCCGGAAACTAGATAGAATAAAAGGTTTGCATTAGCATGGACTTCCTGAAGGGTATGAAGACTGAAACCCAAATGTCTGCCATTGTAAAGATGCCATACGGCCATAGCCCTCAACTGTACAGGTTTCTGCAGAATGCTCAGATGCCTGCCTCACATACCTCTCAACCTCCTAGAGCAAGAAAGCTGTACAAATCCATAAAAAATGGGAGGACAAAGGCACAAAAATAGGGACACTTTTTAAATATTGCACTTACAAACCCTGAAAGTAGATAGAATAAAAGGTTTGCATTAGCATGGACTTCCTGAAGGGTATGAAGACTGAAACCCAAATGTCTGCCATTGTAAAAGTGCTGTACAGTCATAGCCCTCAACTGTACAGGTTTCTGCAGAATGCCCAGATGCTTGCCTCACATACCTCTCAAACTTCTAGAGCAAGAAAGATGTACAAAGCCATAAATAATGGGGTGGGGCGGACAAACGCACAAAAATAGGGACACTTTTTAAATATTGCACTTACAAACCTGGAAAGTTGATAGAATAAAATGTTTGCATTAGCATGGACTTCCTGAAGGGTATGAAAACTGAAACCCAAATGTCTGCCACTGTAAAAGTACCATATGGCCATAGCCCTCAACTGTACAGGTTTCTGCAGAATGCCCAAATGGGTGCCTCACATACCTCTCAACCTCCTAGAGCAAAAAAGCTGCACAAAGCCATAAATAATGGAGGGTACAAAGGCTCAGAAATAGGGACACTTTTAAATATTGCACATACAAATCCAGAAAGTTGATAGAATAATGGTTTGCATTAGTATGGATTTCCTGAATGGTATGAAGTCTGAAACCCAAATGTCTGTCAGTATGTTCTGACTTAAACCCTGAATGATTTGCTAGAAAACCACAGTCACACTTCCTAAGTTGGTAAGAGCAATAATTAAAATCTGTCCCTATGTGTCCCTTTACAATTTCCCCTACTGTGGCTTCATAGGTTCATAGGTTCATAGGTTAGTACTAGGCTATCAGCCCTAGGGCCTATACAAGCCTAGCCATAACAATTCCCTGAATATTTCTTCCCACATTATTTACTTTCCTGGACCCCTGTCTAGCAGGGCAACTGACGTGATCCCTGGTGTGAATTTCCTTTCTCCCATCCAATCGTCAAGGTTCCTCTTGAAGAGGTCCAAAGAGGCACTCTGCTTGACATGTATGGGCAATCTATTCCAGAGTCTGGGGAGTCTCTGGGTCAGGAACCTATCCCTCCAACATGTTTTGTTTATTGTGATGACAAGGTTTAGATCCCTGGAGCATGTAGCTCTGAGGGATTGGGATTTCTTTAAGTGTAGCATGTCCAACAGCTCTGGGTTTGACATGGCCTTGTATGTTAAGCAGAGATCGCCTCTGAGTAGACGATATGCAACAGAGTATAGCTGGAGTTTTTTAAGGCGGTCAGCATAGGGCATCTGCTTTAGGCCTGTGATTCTTTTAGTGAGGTATTTCTGAGGCCTTTCCAGTTGTTGCAGATGTCTTGAGAGGTACATACCAAATGGGGCATTGTATTCTATAATGGGTCTAATGAGGGATGAGTACAGTGGGACAATGACCTCCATTCTCTGGATGAAAAGCCCTTTGTGATGAGGTGTGCCACATAGAAGGATTTCCTGACTGTTGTGGCGATGTGGTTATCGAAGGTGAGACCACTGTCCACCTGTGTCCCTAAGTCTCTTATCACACTTTCTGTGTTTAGTGTACTGCCACCTATATGGTAATTCATGGATACATGTATTTCCCAAAGGGGATAACAATACATTTCTTGGCATTGAGCTTGAGCCCATGGCTCTGGCACCAAGCATCTGTTTCTGTAAGGCCCTTTTGTAGAGTATCCACATCATTTGGGGATTCAATAATGGCTCCCAGTTTGCAGTCATCTGCAAACTTTGTTAGCCAGAGTCCCTTAGTGTTGACCTGTACTTCAGAGAAGTAGATGCCAAACAAGTGCGGCCCCAGGACTGAACCCTGAGGTACTCCACTTGTCACTTGTCTGGAGCTGGATTTGGAGTCAGCTACTTTTACAGTGTGGGTTCTATCAGTAAGCCATTTAGCAACCCATTGGGTGACATAGGGATTAACGCCCAACTTAGTAAGTTTATCTATGATTCCAGAGTGGGGGATGGTGTCAAAGGCCTTGGCAAGGTCTAGATAGGCTGTGTGGACCACCTTACCCTTGTCCATGGCTCTGGAGACTGATTCAAAGAAGTCAATCAGGTTCAGGAGACAAGATCGGCCCTTCACAAACCCAAACTGGGTGGGGTCCAGTGTTTGAAGGTTGTCAATGTCTTTGTTTATAAGTTCCATGATAATACGCTCCATGGCCTTGCAGATAAGGCTTGTCAGACTGATGGGACGGTAGTTTCCGGGATCCAAGGTGGATCCCCCCTTGTGGATTGGGATAACTATAGCTCTGTGCCACTCAGTGGGCACGAAACCTGAGGTGAGGCTATGATTAAACATGACACTTAGATGAGGTGCCAGTTCATATTGTAGTTCATGTAGTACACAGCCTGGGATGTCATCTGGTCCCATGGATGCTGTATTCTTGGCTTTAGAGAGTGCGTCTTGTACCTGTGTGGCCATTATTACTGGAATTTGGCAATCTTCCAGTATTGAGATGGGCCATTTAGGGGGTGAGAGTGGGGTGAAGTTGGCACTGAATCGATCTGCCAGGATATTGGCAATATCCTTTGGATCAGTATATTTAATGCCATTCTGTTTTAGCTCAGAGCAGATCTGAGCATTGCCATTTAGATTCTTGACATAATTATAGAATGCTTTGTGGTTGTCTTTGGAATCTTTGGCAATTTTATTTTCGTAACTAGCTTTGGAGGATTTTATGAGGCATCTCAGTTTCTTACTGAGGCTAGTAAGGGAGTTTTTTGCATCCTGGGATTTTCCTCTTTTCTGCAAAAGTTTCTTCCTTTTGTTGTAAAGTTTGTTTATGGCAGGGGACCACCAGATTGGCTTCCTTTTTTTGGATGAGAGCATTTTGGTTCTATTTGGGATGGCACGATTCATGCATGAGTGGATGTGCTCGTACAGTGCCGTAGTGTAGGATTCAGCAGTTGAACTTTCAGTTTCCGTCTGCATGGGTGTCATGAAGTTTGTCGCTTCTGACTTGAGCAGCATGAAGTTGGCTTTAGAGAAGTTTTTTATGGTGGTTTCTTTACTGGGGGGGTGGGATGTGGATGTTAAGGGTGATTAACTTATGGTCAGACCTGACTAACGAGGGGGTGACCATAGGTATGGAGCATTGATTTCCCATGTTGGTAATGACCAGGTCTATGATATTGGAGCCCCTGGTGGGACTATGGATTAGTTGATCCAGGGCGTTGGAATTTATGAATTCCAAGAACCGTTGCACAAAGGTGTTGGGACATGAGTAGTTTTCCCAGTTAATGGCAGGGTAGTTAAAATCACCCAGTATTAGGGTGTTTGGTTCTATCTTAATATTTTCCAGTATGTTTAGAAAGGTGTAGTGAGAATCTTGGGGTATGGTGGGGATCTGTAGCAAGCTACAATTTGGATTGCAGTCTTACCTAGTGTTAGTTGCACTTGGAGAATTTCAGACACATTGTGTTGGCCAACTAGCCTGGTGGTGTGAATATCCTTGGTGAATATTGACACTCCTCCACCTTTAGTGTTTCGGTCCTGGTTTGGTGGCCGAAAAGTGTGGTAAGAGTTGTAGCCTGGTATTGCAGGGGTGCTCTCTGGAGCCTTGAACCAGGTCTCAGTTACTGCACAGATATCGATGTTCTCCATTTTTAGGAGTGCCTCGAGAGAGTGCATTTTGAGGTTTAGACTTCTAGCATTGAGTAGCATTACCTTCAGATTTTGCATGCTTGTACCTGTTATGGTGACCTGTGGCTGACAAGGAGTACAGATACATGTAAATAAAGTGGGTTTATAAATTTTTTTTTACCATCCTAAGGTATGTTTAAGCATAGCTGAACAGGTGAGTGTGCTATGGCCCTCTGCTCAGCATTGCTTAAATATCCCATAGGATATAAATACAAATATACAGCTAAATTCCTCATGTTGTGATAGCATAGTGGTTAGAGTGCCGGATTTGCAAGCAGGCGTTCATGATTCAAGTACCAAGACAGGCACTTTATTTTTACATGAGAAAGCAGTTTTAAAATTATTATTGCAATTTTAAATTATGTAGTAATTGATATTTGTCAACCAGGGTAGTGTAGCTGGTCTAAAATGTAAGTGTGAGTGCATATAACATGTGAAATCACCAATGTATACACAAGTGTCCAATACAGTTTAGTCACACCCCATGGTAATGTAATGAAAGTACATAGAGGGACATCATGCAAAGTAAATCATATACACTTACTAACATGTCAGTAATGATTAATTCAGTATCCTGATACTTTTTAAATTAAAAATGAAGAATGGTTAGCAGTGCTCAGCTATGCTTACTCTGTGTAAGCATCGCTTAACTGTGAATGCTAAGAGCAGTCACCTCAGCTAAACAAATTTGCATACTGTTAAGCAATGCTCAGCAATCACCCCTTTAAGCACTGTTCAACCCAGCTTAGCGGGGTTGTGCAATGCTTAGCTGAGCTCAGCATTTTCAATATGGTCCAATGATGAAAAAAAGGCTAGAATATAAGGTGGGAATACAGCCAGAATCTGTTGTAATTTTTTCTGAGTAAGAACTATGTCAGGTGTTGGTGAGGGCTTGTGCTTTCAAGCACAGCACTGGGGTATTTTGGAGTCCAGAGTCATGGCTGGGCTCCTTGTAGCAAACCATGACAACAGACTGCTGCAGGGCCAGTACCAGGGGTCACAGTATAAAGCAGAGCCTGGGACCATCTGGCATGCATTCTCACCACTGCCACTGGCATCCCCCAAACTGGTGAACAGGTATGTCATCACTATGCTGACCTAAAGCGGAGGAAAGGGGTGCTTTGGCCCAATGGATCCAAGATGCTCGGGACAACCATGCTCCAGCATTTTGTAAGTATCCCAGATATAGCTGTACTAAATTCTAGCCTGAGTATGTGATAGACAGGTATGCATAATGTTTGTTTTCTATCCCTACAGCTGCAGCGGAGAGGACTTGCAATGCTGGGGCTCATGTGGACAGACTGACAAGGCTGCACCAATAGACTGGTGAGTACAGCTCTACCTTGCAGTATATAGTGAAATAAATAAGAAGGAGTAAATTGTTAACTGTGTTCTGTGTCTAACCATTAAAGAAATGTTTGCCAGACTAATAGTCATCTAAACCATATGCAGTAGTACAGCACTGTGTCATATAACTGCAATTAAAACCTAAACTACCAACTGTTATTTATTCTGGAATGTTGTTATAGAAATAGAATGTGTACAAGTTCTGCACAGAAAATATGGTTTTGACAGCATGAATTAACAGAGGTTGTTCTGATAATCAGCTAGTATTCAAAACAGTAGCTTGTGGAGCTGTAAATCAAGATATACATGAAATATGACATATGTTATGAACTAAGATCTAAACCCTGAATACAAATGTCAAATGTATTATAGTATGTCCCCTGCTGCAGGGCCTTATGTTAACCATTGTTTTCCAGATCATATAATTTCAAAGGATTACTACACAATACAGTAACTATCTGTCATGCAGAATCTCAGGATTACAAGGTCAGACTGTCTAACCCTCAGCGTATTAGGCAGAAAACAGTCAAACAAGAAACAGCAGTTCCCCAGTAGCTGAGTGTGATGAGAAACAGCCTTGTAGTTCATTTTAGCACACCCAAATACAGTTCAAATCCAGGGAGTGGTACTGATATATGTGCATATATACACTCAAAAAATCTGGAATATTTGTAGAAACAGTCAGATAGTGGTAACCGATATTTTCTCCACAAGTCTTACAGGTAATGAAATGCTTGTAGTAGCTGTTTGAAAGGTATAACAATACACCATGTACAACTGTTCACTGTCCAACCCCATGCCTGAAAATGACAGCAGGATAGGTTCCTTCCCCCCTCCCTCTTCCAGATACATGTGTCACACTGTCATGGCTAGTGGCCACTGCTGCCAATCACCTTGGACACAGAAAGGAATCCAGATGAACTATGCTAGTAGCAGACTCACACAACAACATTGCAGGGTACCCCTTCTTTGTCAAGTATGTAACTCTGACATGTAAAAGCCCCCAGTGAAGTAGCCACAGTTCACCCAATCTGCCCCATACCATTACAGGTTGACAGTCTAACAGATATGTATGTGCCACAGAAGCTATGGGCCATAAGAAGATGTAAAGTGAGGGAAGACCTGTAGAGTATTGAGCAGTACTGTTGTGAGATATAGAAGCCTATACAGTTGTTAATGGACTTTTTATTCTCTCCTCCCACTTGGCATCTGCATCAATAATTATTATTCATATACTACAGGTATGTTGTTCTCAAAACCTATTGTTGGGATATGTGTTGCATTATTGTTCATATATTTCATTGGTTGCATATTAACATACCTTGTTCAAATATCATTATTCTTGGCCTGTTGCCATCAATGTAACTTGCTGCTGTTAAAATTCTTATTGTTGTTCTGGTTATGCATGTGTTCTGTTTGATATGCAACTGTTTCAAATCTGTTGATTTGGGTTAACAAGAACACCCATGCATGCTGTTATAATTAATTTTGCAATGTGTTGTTCATAACTAACGAATATATCTGGTAAAACCACAAACCATAGCACATTTGGGAAGGCAGATCTCGGCAGATCTGCCTGTCCCACCCCATCTGGCCATGGCACTGGGCCCCAGCACATCTAGGACCCAACCCAGAACATCATCCTCCACTGGTCTTGTACCACCTTCGGGTGGAATCACTTCAGGGGATGGGGCTTGTCCCCCCAGGGTGTGGGCACAGAGAGGAGCCCATCACCCACAGAATGTTCAGGGGTATGGTGTGCAGTGTCATCCACTCTGAGTTGGGTGGGCAACTACGCCAGATGGAACACTGCCTCTCCCTCTTGTCCAGCCCCAGCATAGCCACCTTCGGGGCCGTGAAGATGCAGTGATGACTGTCCATGGATGGGGACCTCAGTCCCACTGTATCCATTTGAGGACTCATGGACCTCTGATTCCCAACCACCCTCCTCGTCCAAGGTGTTTACCCCACTCATGTGTCATATACTGCCCCTGTCTGCTGTCCTGTGTGTCTTGTCTGTCTGTAAATGCTACCTATCCTGCCAAACCTACCTCCCCAAACATACCTACAGCCCTTCCCCAACATCCCACTCTCACCCAAAAAAAGGGGCATCTGTCCCCAAAAAAAAATCATTGCCCCATACATAGCTCTACATTTCTCACCCATGTACAGTGAAATGAATCAATCTACCCACAAACTATTCTACAAATGTCTGTTGCCAACACCCCTCCCTGTGGGGTGTGAGGCTGCAAATTCCAAATTCTACACATTATTCACACCTGTTGCTACAGAAGAAATGTAGAGCTATAGTCCTTTCCTACACCCACCTTGCACATCCCTAGCTGGTTTTCCTAATGTTTTACCCCCTGCTTGCCCCAATTTTACCACTTTCCTATCACCCTTTTTCTTCTATTTAATTAAAATTAGCATGGGTGTAAGCAGGAGTAAGTGGTGCTAAGTGAAGCTAAGAGAACTTAACCATCTGTTAGCATTGCTTAGCTCTATGCAAAACCACACAAACCCACTTACAACTGATTAAAAGTGCCTTAATCACTCTGCATCCATCAGCCCTTGTTCTGCCCAGCAACAAAATAATCAGCCCTGCCAAGTCTAAAACCCAGGACGCTGGCACTACAATCACAGCAGCAAACCTCTACACCATCTGAGCTGTAGGAATTTGTAATGTTTTTACAAACATATCATGCACTACAGTCATTTAACAGACCACCAGCAACTGTACCAGCATGCAGAGTCAGATAGAAAAGGAAATATGACACTCACATCTGCTACTCTCCCTACACAGCCCAACAAACATTTACACACAACACTGCTACACAAATGTCAGTCTGTTAACAATGGTCAGACATACATAACTCTCAACTGTACAGATTTCCACAGAATGTCCAAGCTGTGGGACCATATTTATGGCCACTGCCACATACCACTTCCAGAAGTCTGCTAAGTCACTGGGATGATATCAGGAGTGCAGTCACTAAATAATGACATACCATACCTCTGAACCTCTTACTGCAAGACATCTGGACAAAGCATGACACACTTGGGGGACAGGGGGCTGGAAAGAGGGATATATCTCACATAATGGTGTTACAAACTGAAACAGTTGCTGGTGTTACAGGGTTTGTTGTAACATAACATCCCTGAAGGATATGATGTCTGAAACATTAATGGATGACAACATTTACTGATGACAATACTCACATTATCCTACTGATGTCTCAAAAACAGATATTGTCTGAGGAACAGACCAATCATAACAGGCAAACCTCTGGGCAGTTTGTGGACATCTGGACAGTTGAGAGGTATGTCAGAGACATATCACTGTCAGACATCAAGTCACACAGAAAATGCATGTCCAAGCAAACCCTGTTAATCTAGCAATCGTCTATGTGTATAACAGCAATACTTACTTACAATCTCTACCTAATTTTGGAGCTTTGTCTCCCATGTTGTTGGGCTGTCTCCACATGTAATGTCCTGAGAGGTATTTCCACCTACTGTCTGTGAAGGTGTAGCCCCCAAACCTCCATAATGTCCTCCACACAGGCAAGGAAAAGGGGCAAGGCCCACAAGAAGGACTTAATTATAGCATTGTGTTGTTATTGCATTGGCTAATGGAAAGAGAACACAGCTGCTCCGGATGCAAGTAGCAAGTGTAAGACACCGATTGGTGCACAGGCCATCACCTGATCATGAGCATTACCTACAAAAGGCAAGCTGCTGTCTATGCAACACAGGTCTGAACCCATCTACACAAAGACAGACTGCAACTACTCAAACCTAACCATTACCATTATTCTGAGGAAACTCTTCAGCACTATAACAGGTATGTCAATCACATAAGCTTGTAATGGAATGCAGAAGGGGAGATGCAATAATGCCAAATATGAAGTTAAACACTAGGTTGCAACAAGACCTTCTGGACTCATATGCTGCTGTCCAGCACATATGGCCATTCCTGCTTGCCCTGTCTGCATTGACATGGATAACATCTCTGGCCCCTGAGTCACCCCAGCAATGGTCAGCTCATGTATGACTACTACTGGATTGTCTGTTGTCCAGTACTGAGTGTGACTCTGTTAGGCCAGCTACCTGGGATGTTTACATATTCATATGTCATCTGTGAATGCTACTATGATACATATGCTTGTCTTACAAATGTAAGAAACTTATACAGGGTAAGTGCATAGTACACAACAGGTGCAGAAGTGTGTGTTGAACTGTATGTTATATACTGAGCCCATACCTGACAACTGTCCAAAATTTTGCAGACTGACCACATCTGCCTTATATTTGTAGTCAATGCCTCATACAATTGTGTATTGTCTGGCACATCAATGGTCCCATTAAAGAATTAAGTCATAACATAATAACACACATTTGATTGTCAGGTGTCATATCCCATGGAGTAGATCGGTGAATGTGACACCGTCTTTGCTGGAAACTATGTGTGTTTCACCTAGATTCAAAAAGTGATACTATTTTCCAGCCTTTGCAAACCAGTGACATGTGCCTTTGTGCAGATGGCTTGCTCTAACAGGAGCAAGATGCCTTAGCATGAAACTCATGTCAATGCACGCGTACCTTGTCCTGTAGGATGCTGACATTTGTAGAGTCACTGACACCTGCTTTGTAGCTGTGGAGAGCACACTAATCTTGCCAGGTTATTCATCCCATCATATGTTTAGACCCCAAATGGAGGGCTGAAAAGCCACAGGAGGTGGAGTGTTGAACATTATCATACACATGCACACCTCCAGGTTGGCCAAACAATATGACGCATGGGAGACATCCCAAGTGCAGTTAACAGTTGACAAAACACCTTTTCAAATCATAGCTAGCTACAGTCCTAAAACCATGACTATGGACACCCACCACAACTATTGGGACTTGCTGGAATCTGTCAGGATTCAGTCATCTACCCTACTCCTGGGTGATGTCAGCTACCCAACTATAGTGTGCATGACCTATGCCACATGAACATGAATGCACAGAGATTCCTGAGCTTTATCAATATCAATGCAGTGGATCAGCCTATCAACACTCCTACAACAGGTGGAAATATCCTGTACCTGGTCCTAACCAACATGAGTAGCCACTGTAGCACTCCTACACTGTCATCTTCCTTGGTAAGATCTGAAAACATAGCCATCACTGTTCAGGTCACCATCTCCCCTGCTCAACCCCCTTGTCAGGATCAAACAAAATTAACTTTACACAAATGACTATAAATCTCCTCAGAGCAGGTAGAAGTAGCTTTTCAGCCAATGCCCCATCAGTTGGAACTAGCAGTAGTGTTCAGGCCCACACCACAATACTATGTGGGCACCTACATAGCTGTATGGACTCAGCAATACCTGACAGGACAACATCATTTCCCTCAAGGTAGGGTAAACATCTGTGGTGGACAGCAGCAATACACAAATACATAATAGGTGGAAATAATTGCTGGACAGGGCCAAGAAGAAACTGGTGCCTTATTGGAAGCAATGTCACCTTGGTCTTCACAAGCAAATAAGGTCACAGGTGAATTACCCTAAAGCTATCTTTGAGTGCAACCTGGACACATCTACGAAGGCCAATCACTAGGCCTTCCACACATGTGTCTGCAATCCTAGAGGCAACACACAAATCTGCTCTATAGTGGTAGTCAATAACACCACATACACATACAGCATAGATATAGGCAACCGGCTGCAGACAGATGAAGTGTAAACATCATCCCCCTGTCCCCCCATTGGTACACATGTGCATGCACAGCACCTGCAACCCTCTCTTCATCATCAGGAAGCAGGTCCAGAATGCCCTCTCAAAAGCAACTCACAGACGTCTCCATATGCCTGATACTATCCCTAAATGCATCTGACATGAACACAGACATGGGCTCTCAGATCCATTCTGCACTTTAGGCAACCAAAGCCTGAGCACCAGTGTCATCTCATCTGCACAGAGGACAGCCACTGTCATCCCTATATACAAAGGTGGAGCAATCCACCAACCCAGCCAATCATATGCACATCAGCCTAACTAGCCTGCTCTGCAAGGGTATGGAAGGCAATATCAAGGACATTATGAACAGGGACATTGGTAACATCAAAATGCCTGAGCCCACACAGCATGGTATTGTCAAAGGGAGATCAGGCCTGTTAAACCTGGTTGACCTCTCTGAAGTGGTCAACAAACACCAGGACAAAGGGAAGATGGAGAATAATGCTTACCTTCACCTAGCCCAATTCTCTCATGATAATCCCCTGGTGGCCAGGATGCATACACCTGCACAGCTAGGCATCAACCTGTATGTTACCAAATGGGTAGCTAACTGACCCAATGATAGTACATACTGGGTCAGAGTAGTGAAACCCACCTCTAGTAGTAGAGTCTTCCAAAGCAGTGTACCCAAGGATCAGTCTGGAGGACTCTACTGTTTGAGATATACGTATCTGAGGTACAGGACAAAAACAGTGGTCTGTGGCTGGCCAGGTGTAAATATGCTTGCAAGCTGGCCACTGTCTTACATCCCCCTACTGATGTGAGCATCCCCCAAGAGGCTCTCACACAGTTAATGACTGGTGCAAGAAGCATTTCTACAAACTGAATGCCAAGAGAGGCATCATTCTACCTGCTGTGGCAGATGTCATCCACACTAATTATGACAGTAATAATGTACTGAGCATCCAATCAGGTTTGAGGTGACTTGTGCACCAAGGTTGGTAGCAACCTAGCAGTTTCTCACCATGTGGGCACCATTGTATGGAAGGCTGTCTACATGGCCCACCTCACAAATACGGGTATATCATCCAGGAACCAGGAGGCCACAACATCCCTGTACTCCACCCTTATCAGACACATTACCAAGTACAATGGCTACTTTGGCATGTACCTTGCCAAGCAAATGCAGCAGTTGCAGAGACCACAGAGGTTCCTGACCATGCAAATCCAGGGTCTGTAACACTTATCCAATACAGGTAGGCTGAAAGCCCTGTCCCTGTACTCAGTCTCATAAAGATTGCTCATAGATGACCTGTGTCTGGCATACAAGGCGATTTCCAAACCAGCATTGATGGCATTTCTGCATATCTGTAAGACAAACCCCACTCACGCATCATGCACACAAGGCTTTCACCTGGTCTGTGACACATATAGTACGTGTTGGCAGGATAGTGTAGTGCCCCACACAATACACTGTCTGTAAAATACACTCCCTCCCCATGTCTAGCAAAGTATGCGTATAGCCCTCTTGAAGAAGAAGCTGGACAACTGCATGGGAAGTAGATGGGACACCCCTGGGATTCCTGCAGGTGTACCAGCTGGACAGGTGAAACAGGTGCCGTCTTAGAAGGGTCATGGGTGAAAGGCTGGGCCAGGCTTATGAGGGCATCATGGCCAATTGCCTGGTATCATCTTATGAGGCTATGCACCAAGTACTTTACATGTTTCCTGTATGCATTGCAGACTAGCCTGAAATGTTGTCTGAAATGAATCCCTGTGAGTCTGAACTGTGTAGGCACTGCAGTGATAGTGTATAGTCTTGTCCCTTCATCAGTTATCATCACATATCATTACACCTTGTCATTGTATGTGTGGTCTGTATAGCAATAAGACAGCTCTTACAGTATGTCCATATGCACTTGGTGACACTGTATAGCTCATCCAATAGCCTTGGTCTTGGCCACAATTACCATTCTGCTACTAGGCCCATCACACAGTAGGATTTGTCACCTTTTGTTGTGGGCCTTATAGTATCAGTGAAAGAGATGGATTGCGGCAGGCAGTACTACCGTAAGGTCTGCCCTGAAGGGCCCATAGGTGTCACAGCTGTGCCAGACTGTACCATGGGAGCATGTGTGTGTGTGTGTGTGTGTGTGTGTGTGTGTGTGTGTGTGTGTGTGTGTGTGTGTGTGTGTGCGCATGTGTGTGTATCAGCATACTGCAGGGTATTAATTCACATGTGTTGTCTTCCCCTCGCAGGTGAACACAGGGGTTGGTGTCCCTCCCCTTCACAACCTGATGTCAGTGTCTTAGTAGACTCCCATGATGATGGTAGTCATAGTGAAGCACAGGTGAGTTTGTTGGTGCCTGATTTCATGCCATTGTTTGGTATCCCACTTTTACCCACCATGTCCCCGCACACAATCAGTATGCCATTTAGTAGCCATGGATAATGGACAGGTTAAGGGTGGTGGCATGGAACAGGCTAGTGTGTTTAGTATGGTCAGTGTGAGTGTAGACACCAGCCATAGGCAGAGAGGAGGCGAGGTCACACACAGGCAGATGGACAGGGGCACTCAACAGAGGACTGCTGCCCATCAAGCCTCTGTCACAAGTGCCACAGCAGGTGTCACCAGATGCATGTTATGGTCCATCATGGAGGCACACGCGCATACTGACTGCATAACCAGACAGATGCTCATGGTCATGAATGCAGTGCTCCCTGCCATGCATGACGACCTCCACAACATTTGTGATGGCATATGTTATCCTGCCGATGTTGTGAATAGACAGTGGGGTGAAACATTGTCATTGCTAAAATGTGCAATGTCTGTGCTTGAGCATGTGGTGGGAGTAGGGAATCAGCCAGGTGGGCACAGGTCAGCAACATGATCAGCTGTGAGCCTACATGGCCATGCACATTCACAGTTCTATAGTGGCAGTACCAACAGCACTACCAAAGGGAGGGCACTGTCCACACAACACTGGAGCAGGCCATAGGCACATTGTTTGGGCCAGTCCCATCAAGGACACGGATCCAGCAGATAGCAGTCACGATTAGGGAGTAGTACTGCATCTGTCATTGGGCCTGGTAGTGCCAGTGATACTCCTGGCAGAACCAGTTACCATGTCCCTGCCAGGAGATGGTGAACCATACATCCTGCCATGTATGGTCAATGGCTGTCTAACATAGCCCTGTGTTCGGTATCCACATCGCTTGATGGTGTGCAGACAAATACTCACACATCCCTATCACAGGTCAGTCACCACCAGCCATGCACAACTCCTCTGCATGGCCCAGTTGAACATTACCCCTCCAGACACACACACACACACACACACACACACACACACACACACACACACACACACACTTGATGTCAGTCATACAGCCCAGCTTAGGCCTCTGGCAATCCAACACCACACCCTGTGCATGTGATGATGCATGTGCTACAACCCTGTTATCCATACCATTGATGCACGGACATGCTCATATGGGTCTGATGCACAGGGTGTCTATAGTACAGTGTAGCAATGCCATGCTGTGTAAGGTGCTGTCTCCTGGCAGTAGTTATAGGTACACATCGAAGTAGATGTATCTTGTTAGATGTACTATTGCTGTTAGTACTGCTGACTGACTGTAGTGTCACATACTGTATTCTGGTTGTGTTCCAGGTGTCTGTGTGTCTGCAGGCTGTGGGCCTGCTGACAGTAGCAATGATGAGGAAGGCAGAGTGGAAACACAGTGACCTTTTCATAGCCAAGGTACAGCTCTATATGTACATGTTTATCAGGTGTATTGACATGCAACAGTGTGTGACATTGTGGCAGACAGCGTGACTTTGCATACATACCCATGACACAGCCACCTAGCCTTCATACATGTCACCTGGGTGTTCTGTAGGACTGCACGCTCACACATACAGAGGAGGTTACTTGAGTACTGGCACTAGGTCCCTCACAAGCTTAGCCATTACTTTAATTGCAACAGATTCGGCTATCAGCACCTGTTGCCCCTGCCATTTCTGTCATGTCCACTCGACTGTAATGCAGTTGATGAGGGTATACATGGTACTGCGTATGACAGGTTTGGGGTCTGTATTCCTGACACAGGTCAGCCTGTGTTAGTCTAACCTGACAATCACCAACATGTGTGTCTGCTATCTCATATGCATGTCTGGCCTCTCAGGCTGGTAGTGCTCACAGAGTCATAGTCCTGCACATGGGGCAGCTGACAAAGGGCTGTGCACAGCCCCTACCTGTAGACTCTTATGAGAGTACCCAAGTAGATAGTCAGCTTTCCTTTGATAACCATGTTGCCAAAGTGGTTAGAAAATCCTTCTATGTGACCCATCTGATCACAAAAGGGTTCTCATCAAGATCTAAGGATGTAATGGTGCCCCTCTACTCTTCCCTCATCAGACCCATTATTGAGTACAATGCACCAATTGGAATGTACCTGGCTAGACATCTTCAGCAGCTGCAGAGACCACAGAGGTACCTAACCAAGAGGATTACTGGCCTCAAACAGTTGCCCTATGCAGCACAAATGAAAAAGCTAAGACTGTTCTCTGTTGCATACCACTTTCTCAGAGGTGATCTCTGTCTAATGTACAGAGCCATGTCCAACCCAGAATTGTTGAGAACATGCTCCATCTTAGCAAAACCAAATCTACTCGAGCTACATGCTCTAGGGATATAAACCTCAACACAACAATGAATAGAACATGCTGGAGGGACAGATTCCCTTCGCAGAGACTTCCCTTACTATGGAGCAGGGTCCCCATCTACATAAGACAGAGCCCCTCACTATCACTCTTCAAGAGGAACCTTGATAAGTGGATGGGTAACAGAAAGTTCACACCGGGGATCACACCAATAGCACTACTAGATAGGGGCCAAGGGTACTAGCTGCTAGTACAAGGGTCTAGGGAACTACTAAAGGGGCAGTTAATACCGCACAACGTGGCTGGGCTAATATATGCCTTCGGGCAGATAGCCCAGTACCAACCTATGAACCTATGAATGATAATGCTAGATACATAACACAGATAGCACAGTGATACTGTAGTGTGGCAGTGTCTGCCACTACTATTGAAGTGGGTGAGAATTGCAGGGGCTGTTAGGATTGTCAGTGTTGAGTTCAGAGGCCCTTAACATGTTAAAGCCATCTGACACACATACACACACATGCACACCGCTGCATGAGGACATGCATTGAGACACACATGCACATGGATGTGACACTTAGAGTAGATGACATACCCATCTATTAATGTACAATACATAGTGATATGACCATTGCACCACAGTGGCTTGGTGTTAGAAACTGTGTAACTGTGCTTGTACCATGGATGACATCTGTATGGGCTGACACTAGGTTGGCAATGGGGGAGTTCACAGGGTGGAAAAGGCACACAAAATGGTATAGTCATCACATACACACATGAAAGACAGACACAGGGGCTGTGCATACAGAAACACATACACAGTTGCCACTAGACATATTAGTAACGCTATGTATCCACTTGAATGTACTATAGCACTGTGTACACATGACATGCTCCACATAGATTATATGCCTGGGACATACACAACCTCTTACAACAGGTAATCTTGCAAATGCCTTCATGGATGGTGTGATTACCCACCAGACATAGCGACTGGTCTCCTCTACTGCTTATACAAACCTGCACAAGAGATAGAGTGACAGACTTTGTATCAGCATGATGTGTCAGTCAGGTACAATGTCTGATGCTGGCATGTGTGTCAGTATGGTAACTGTGACATATTTGGCAATGATATCACAGGAACGCTCATTGTCAGCGGACATATACCACATATAGGTTGTAAACATGTGGATATCTCATGTACATCTGTCGAGATGACTGGTATGGGCTGTATAGTGTTACATGGTGCATGTCAGGCAGATGCCATTAACAGGGTCTTTAAAGTAAAGTCATGGGTAGGAGGTCAACAGGCCTTAAAATGGTATAACCTACACATACAACAGCCACA